>NC_029772.3:42036979-42088871 GCF_000817695.3 Arachis duranensis | reverse complement strand
TATGGGTAGTTATTTATAGAACAACGAGAGTTTGATAGAGTTAATAAATGGGATGTGTAGTCATTATTATAGAGTTCCACAAGTAATAATTGGCTTAACTTCTAACGAATCATTAACTAATTTTTATTGTTTACTAACAGAACCGTTAGGTTAAATTAATGTATACTTTCTTAGAAACTAAAATTCATGAATATATTATATTGTAGTAAATGAATAATGATATATAAATGGTAAGAGTTACTTCTTTCAATTCGCTCAATATTTTATAACCTGCCACACCAAATTCCTTTTAATTTTATGACTGTTGAACTTTGACATGAAGAAGATGGATCTAACTACTTGCATGTTTATCAATCTGGTACATATCATTTGTACTCAATCCTTACATACATATTATGGCTTAGGGTGGTGATTATGAATACAAGCAAACATGATGGCACATGGCAGTACTGAATGATAAGAAGTGTCAAAGACTGCAACTTGGTATGCAAGAAACAACGACACACATTACTATTAAGTGAGTGGAGCCTATATATGCAATGTTAAAGCCATAGGAAAACTTTTTTTATGCGTTTTTATATATTTGAAATTTATCATATTATTATAAATAAAAATATTATTAATACACCAAAATCAACCATTAAAATCAGCCACCAATGTATTTATGTATAAATATATATGTAGTTTAATTTACTTTATGCTATACAAACAAAATTTATTTATTTAATTTAAAATTTAAATATTATTAATAATAACAAAAACAAAATTAATTCTAATTAACTCGGTCATATTCTAACTCTTTTTATTCTCTCTTTCTAACCATTTTTCTCCCTCATAAATGTCATTCAATTTTTTTTTCTCTCATTTTCCTAGCTTGTTTTTGAAAAATCTTTAGTCTTTAATCTTTAACAAATTTTAATTAAAAAATTAATCTTTAATATTTTATTTTATTAGACAAATTAGTGTCAATCATTATGTAATAAAAACAAAATAACTTTTAAGAATTTTTAAAAATTTTGAGACGAGTCTTTCTATATAAATAAATAATGACTACAATATTTTTTGTCTAAGATAATCCTTATTCCAAGCAACATTTAACAAAAGTTATCTTAGATAGGTAAAGACAATATTTTTAACTAATTGCCTTTGAGTAAGACAAAGATAATAGATTTTTTTCCATCCATAAAAATAATTGTCTTTAATCTCTAAAACAACATTTACAAAATATTACAATATAAAAACTTTAAGATAACAATTTTAAATAAAAATACAACATTTTATAAGGATTATCAAAAAATTAAACAAATAACATTTATAAAAGGTTGCTTAAAATTGTTCATAGTTAAAAATTTTAAAGAAAAACTTTTAATCATATTCCCACCAATTATTTTTCCTATCAAATAACTTAGAGAAAAACAAAGAACAAACAAATTTGTTTATCAGTTCATTTGAACAAAGAAAATACCCTAAGCCCTAACATAACCAAGCCAGTAACCCATGCACGAACAACCCAGCCAGTATAACCCATCACGCACAAACCCTTTCTCCTTTCTCCACTGCTAGCTCCAATAATCGACGAGGCTAACGGCAACAGCATCTCAACACGCAGTGCTCTCCTCCACACAGGCTTCTCTATGGCGACGACTCGGTGCACTCCTCTTTCTGTGTTGAACCACCACCGACGAGAAACCCCTCTCCCTTCTCTTCTCCTTCTTCCTCTTCTTCTCTCGCATCCTCCTCTTCGCGAACCAAAGATGCAGAATTGTAACAACCTCCACTAGTGAGCTTTGACGTAACACGGTGACCACTCCTCTGCTGGTCTATTGCTCTGGCAACACGAAGACCACCCCTCAACTGTAACCTCCTCACCCCTGCCTTCTTGTTACTCCATTTTTTAGTTTTCAAGTTTTTGAAAAATTCTATTTTGCTATTATCTGATTTAATTCATTACATTTAGTTAGATTTTAATTTTTATTGAGTAATTTTATTTAGTCAAACTTATTTTTGCTGATTAGGTTAATTTAGATGAAAATTAGGATCATTTTTATTAGCATTTGTCATAGTTCATAGGTAATTAAGCATGCTATTATGATTCTTGAGTCTAGAATTTTAATTTGTTTAGACTGGCTTGATTGATATTTTGTTAAATTTCAGATTTTTCACTGTTTTTTCATTGAGGTGCGATTCTCTATGCTAGTTGTTACTGATTGAGCAATTTCTGATTTTTCACATTGATTATGGTATTTTTTCCCTTTGTTTTCTTTATTTTTAATGTAAATTATTGAATGATTAATTTTCATAATTCACTGAGTTAACTATTTTTTTGTTTATTTGTTCTATCGACCACGTTGATTGAGTTAAATAGTTCATAGAAAATAATATAAATTTTATTATTTACTCCTTTATAGAGAAAGATTGCTTCACAGAAGTCTGAGAAACATTGGTGGACATTCTAGGACTTGAAGATTGCAATTTGTTGAGCGATGACTCCGTACATTTTTTATCTTACTTATACTTGTATGCTTTAATATGTATATTATGTACCTTTGTGCAGTTTTTTTTTCATATTGAAAGTCTTTTGATATTTACTCTACTTTTGGATAACTAATATAATTTTTTTAATTATAATAATAATATTATTGTGTGTCATTATTATTTACATGCTTAGTTAAATAGTAGTAACAATATATGGATAATTAGGTTTTTCCAAAACTTAGAAAATTAAAAGAATGGATGAGTTTACTGAGAGATGAAGCTGAGTTTAGTAACGGTGTTAGTGACTTCTTAGACTTTGCTTACTTTACTGAAAATCTGCAAGGAGAGGAAATATAATGCCCTTTGCAAAGTGTTGTAATTTCTTATGACACCAAAGGCATACAATTTATATCCATTTAATTGCCTTTGGATTTGTTATGGTTATATGAGATGGATTCATCATGGAAAAAACATAGTCAACATAGATGTTGATAACGATAGTGATAGTGATAGTGAGAGTGAGACTAACTCGTATGACAATATGGAAGCCTTGTTGAATGATAGATTTAGGGATGTAGCACAAGCAGAAGGAATAAAAGAAGGTATGAATGAAAATACAAAGAAATTCTATAACATGGTTGAAGAGGCTAGCAAAGAACTATATCTCAGTTGCAAGGGGTTTTCAACGTTGTTTTTCACCATCCAACTATACTTGTTAAAGTTTCAACATGGGTAGAATAATGCCTCTTTTATTACTTTCTTGGAGTTGCTAAAATAGGTTATTCTTAACTTGAATATTCCTACTTCTTTCAATGAAGCTAAGACTATGGTGAGAGACTTAGGTCTTGACTATAAGAAGATTGACGCATGACCGAATGATTGCATGCTATATTGGAAAGAGCATGAGAAAGCTGTTCCAAAGGACTTATTTAACATAAGTGATCAAGTTAACATTGATGTTGAAGCTACTTATAAAAATGAGCCATTTGATAATTCAACAATTCCTTCTATACCTAATGATAATTGTGAAGTAGACTTGGAAATGAATGATTTGAATGAAAATCTTGTCGATGTTGCAAAAGAAATCTATTATTTCCAAGAGTATAACACAGAATTGAATGAAGAATATGATTTTGAAGACTTTTAAGTGATTTATTTTTCTCATTTCTCGTATATAAGTCAAATGTCATGCTTTATTTTTATAGTTTTGAACCTAAACTTGCTTTATTTCATGATTTATTTGTTATGGTTTACTATTTGATTTGTTGAACATTTTGTTCTTCATATTTATTATTCTCTTGTAACATTTTTCTCTTATTAGATGTGTATGCAATTGTGTTTGATGGTATTTAATATTTTTTACAACAACTTAATAGAAAAAAAAAGCAATTTCAAAAGAAAAAAGGCTAATAAAGAAGTATCAAACTCATGCAAAAGTTAAAAAATTGAAATAAAGAAAGGATCTTCTACTGCAAAACTAGTCTAAAATTTTATATCCAAAGATGATAAAGAAAGTAATCAAGCCAAAATAGCACAACATTCTAAGAGAAAAGTTTTAGAAATTAGAGACAACAAAGTAGAGAGAATTCCATAAAAAGGAGAAATAAGACATTTATGGACAATGTTATGAACCGGTCCTTAAGGTCTTTCCATAATCAAGTGAGGAGTAATGTTCAACTAGAAAAACAACCAATCTCTAACAAGATGAAGAGTAAGGCAAAGTGTCCAATAATGGGCTTGATGTATTTTTGCATACAGAAGGAGTAGAAGTGAAAAGAGAAGTGGAAAAAGGTTTTGAGTCAATTGGTGAAGATGTTAGAGCTATTGAAAAAGAACCAGCTAACTTGACAAAATCAAAAAATTACTTAAAGCATCCAACAATGACTCTTGATGATTTTTTTGTTAAACAAAGAATTCATGTGAAAAGAGAAGAGGAACATATTGAAGTTTCAACTACTGAGGATGCTAGATCTAGGCCATCCTCGAATGATAGAGAAAATATTCATATTCCCGTGAGAAAGATTATGTTAGTGAACATAAAAATGACAACTTTGATGTAGAAAGAGATCAAGTTATGAAAAATTCTTATGTAGAAGGTGATGTAATTTTGTTTGTTGCTATTTTTTTTTTTGGTTATTTATAATGTATAATATGAATTCATGTATGTTTTCTAATTGCTATTTTTTGTTTAATTTGTATAACTTGTCCATTTTTTTATTTAGATATTTCAAAGGTTAGAAAGATTTGTGAAAAAAATAAGGCGCCTGAAGATTTATGCAAGAACTTGGGAAAAAAGGGAAAAAGTGACTTTTGATTATGAAAAAACAGTGGGGCCAACTCCTCAGACAATGAAAGATTTAACTAATTTTATTGGAACAATAGAAAAGAATATTAATTTTATTACTTTGATGTACACTAATTAAAAAATTGTGTCCAAACAAATCAAAAAATGCATATGATAGTATATTAATATAAGCTCAATTTATCTTTATGTTTAAATCATAGATTTATAATATTTTTATTTATATGATATGATAAAATCAAAGTGTGTATAGGGGAAAAGAATAAAAGGAAGAAGAGAAGAACATTTAAATAAGAAAAATTATTCATATTTGTTTTAGAGCACATATATACAATTCTTTTAATTAACACATTATTAATTAATTGTAGCATCATATTCATATGAAGAGTTAATTAGATGATGTGTGATAATTTTATGTTTATTTAAAGGAGTAGTTTAAACAAATAGAGTCATTTGGAGGAATAATAATGGAAATAATTTAAAATGAAGGGACAGTTTAGATGCATAAAAAATGACAATGTAAGACTATTATTGTAACTTAGTCTATAATTTTTTTCTCTTGGTTCTTATGCTGTGCTTATGATTGCAACTTTAATTATTTTAAAAATACAAGCATGATTATTTTTTCTTTATTACTAATTTTGTTACTATTTTGTATTTAAGGCTGTAATATTTTAGTTAATGTTTTACGCTTATAGCTAAGGGTGTTCAAACACTTGCATATGTATATGTTATTTTAATGGTGTTGTTGGATTGCTGCCCCTATTAATTATTAATATAACATCCGTATTATCAGAATATCACGCTTCCGGCTGTGCTATTTTAATAACAAGTATATTACGATGACTTTTATATATAATTATAATAAGTAAGAACCTTTAACTGAAAATTGTATCGACTTTTTTATGAAAAACCGAAAATATTTTTTCTTTCTTTTCACACACACACTATTGCATTCACATTCATATTTATATACATATATACAAACCATGTTATAAAATCACAATTCTTATCCCTCTTTACAGAAAGTAAATATCAATAACAAAAGTGAAGAGAAAGACATCTATAATAATGCAGCCATAAAGCACAACAAAAAAGCGTAGAAATGTCTTCATAAGTTTCCTTGTCCGTTTCTTGAAAAAGATAAGGGCGTAAGGGGGGTGAAAACCTAACCACACGATCTCAGCAGAGGACTTTCAAAATTGCAGCCATAAAGCACAACAAAAAAGCGTAAAAATTTCTTCATAAGTTTCCTTGTCCACACACGTTTTATGATAGTGATAATTACTCTTCTTATGAATCTATTCTCTGAACTATCCTTAAACTAAAATCAAGCCTAAGCCATAACAATTTAGTTATTTAATCTTTAATTCAACAAACTTATCAAGGCATATAACTTACCCACTTACAGTCTCCGGCCTAAAATTCGTTTACGTCTAATTAAGGCCTTCGGCCCAAAAAGACACCGCAACACATCAAGTGATATAACTAATTCAGTCAATCACAGCCTCCAGCCTGAAATATAATCAATCCTTCTGAGATAAACTGAGGTGAACTGGGGAGAAACGAGGGATGCGGGAACTAAAAGTGGGCAAAAATTTTTTGTTCATAAAAATCGATGGTATTTACTGTCGATTTTATTTGAAAAAAAATCAACACTTTAACCGTCTATTTTGTATAATAAATCTAAACCATCCATCTCATTTTAAAACGATCTTCATCGTTTAAATTTATCGACGGCCAAAAGGATGTCAATATAATAAATATTAAAATCGACGACAATCCTGTCGATTTTAAAGGAAAAAAATATTCCTTCCCAATCTCTGTCGGCAATGCAACACTAGCATAGGAACGTTCTAAGTTTCTAAAATAATAGACGACTTCGTTGTCGATTTTAATATTTTATTTTAATTTTAATTTTCTTATTTTATCGATGACAAAATAGTCAAAAATTATCGACAAAGATTTTGCCGTCGATTTTTAACGTCGATAATTACCCTTTTTCTTGTAGTGAGACATCTTTTTTCCTTCCCATTCTATGATATATGTGTGCATCCTAACTATGAGTTATGAGCTATGGTTGATAGTTTTTGCAGAATTTTGATACTTTTCACTTGCAATGCTGTTAGGCAAATATATTATGATTACTAAGATTAAGATAGCAAATTTTTAGTTTGTGAAGTAGATTCTAATTTTTAGTTTTTGAATCTTTGGATTAAATTTGAAATTCAGATATTGTAAGGGATTATAATGTGTCAAGTTATATTCTTTGTATCACTGTTTTGTCTTTTTTAATGGTATGGTGAGGAACTGCCACCAGACATCGCTGCAGGGATGAATTTCGTGAAAGGATCGAGTGAAAAATAGAATCCTAAGATTGAAATTATTTTGGTTCGAAGCAAATATTTTTTTTGAATTTGACTATACAATTCTTAGTAAGAGATTCACTATGTTGATATTTTTATAAATAATTATTTTGTTTTCCAGTTAATTTTGTTATTTTTATCACAAGTTTAGATTCAATGAAAAATATTCAGATTTATAGTATTAAAAAATCCAAAATGGGCAAAAAAATATATCTTTAAAATTAAACCAAAAAAATCAGCAATTTTTAAAAAGAAAATCTATTTTTTTTAATTTGTATTGAAATTAGCGGCAGTTTTATAACTCCCACAAACAGTCCTAAATTAACAAATGGTAATAACATTGCTGCGGTTAGTAACCGCCGGTAAAAAATAAACTAAATCCGAATACTTATATATAGCGGCGGTTATACCAGCAGTTGCTGGAAATCGCCGCAAAATCATTTCTCCCGCCAATAACCAGGGCAGTCTACCAAACCGCCAAAATTTGATCTTGCGGTGATTTAAAACCGCCGCAAAGCAGTGCCTCTGTTGTAGTGTAAAATCTCACCTCTAAATTTTAAATTAAGACTTCTAAATTTTGAACCTGTTTTGGGCAATTAATTTATTATTATTTTACGTTATTTAATTGGTTAATTATTTCTAGTTCTTACATTATAGGGTAAAGTATACTTTTTGTCTCTGAAGTTTGGTAAAAATTTCAAAAATACCCCTAAGTTTTATTTTGTTTCAATTTTGTCCTAAAAGTTTTCGATTTGCATTAAATATAGCTTCGACGGCTAAATTTTCAAAAAATTTAAGACCAATCTAACAATAATGCATAAAAATTATGCTTGATTTGCATGTGTTGAACGTTTTTTTTTATGAAATTATTGTTGAATCAGTCTTAAACTTTTTGAAAAATTAGCTGTTAGGTGTATATTTGATGCAAATCGAAAACTTATGAGACAAAAATGAAACAAAATAAAACTTAAGAGTATTTTTAAAATTTTTATCAAACTTTAGGAACAAAATATATACTTTACCCTACATTATATCATTAACTTTAAAAAAATTTGAAATTATCACAATACATTTTATAAAAAAAATTCAAAATCTCAAATTTGTTAGTCTACATTTTTTATATTAAAAAATTATAAAATAATTTATTAAATATAATTATTAACTAATCAAATTAAAATTAATAAATAAATATAATATGAATATCAACTAAAAAATATTAAAATAATTTAAAATCATGATGTGAGATAATTCAAAAAATACATATCTTCAAATTGAGTAATATTAATCATAAAAGTTCGTTAGTTATTGATATTATACGTATGAAAATATAAATGTTATGGTTATAAAATTATGATGTTAATTTGTGTAAAACTATAGATGCTATGTGTGAAATTTTATAGATATTAACTTAAAGATCGCTACATAAAACAAGAAAAGAAAAAATAAAAAAAATAGATTAAAAAATTATATGCATAATAAAAATCCACCAAATTTAGTAGAATTTTTAATAGTAGATAATATTTTTGTCATAATGGTTGGTAAGGCAATTTGAACCTTTTTAATGTACTTTCTATTATTACTATTAATGCAATTAATGCATATCTTATTCAATTATTATTATTTATCGGGGAGAAAAAATAAGAAGTATGAGAAAAAAAATAATAAATATGTGTATAGTAATTAAAGAAGTTAATAAAATGAAATTTTGAACTGATTTTGACTACTTTATTTTAGTTACCGAACAAATAAATTGCAGGATGATCGAATGTGATCTCAAAGGGTTCGATGATGGTGAAATCAAATATTAGTTTCAGGAACAAAGCCAGAGGGAAGTGAGAGAGAAAGCAATCCACGTTACCCAAAATCAAAACAGGAAAGAAGAGAAAAATTGAAAACACCAATTTTCCGCTCTGGCAGTAAGAAACACATTCATTAAGTTTCTGTTATCAAATCCAAATTTACACAACTTGCAACATGGCATAAAATGTCTTAACTTACTCCATTATTCACTACCAAAGACGTCTCCAAACATTTCATGAGAATCCAATTCCCTAGATACGGAGAGATCTAAATAAAAATCTCTGAGTTATGAGCACCCTTTCTTTGAATTTCCCCAAAACTAACATAATTTATATATAAATTAAATTCTATCACACACCCAAACTCATGATTTTTTCTCATACTTCTCTTCTTTCATTTCAAACGTGTCCTTTAATAGTTAAGGGAAAAGAAACTAAGAAGGTTAAAACTGTGACACAAACAATAAAGGTAAAATGAGAAAAATAAAAATGAACTCAGTTGCATATATGATGAAGACGAATGTTTGGAAATAAATCTATGTTATTTGGAAGATTATTCAAGGTAATTTCTGTTTTTAGTTTTCTTTTGCACTTTTTTAATTATTATTAACAAATAAATTAAATAATTAAAATATTTTATCCTAATCAATTGAATCATACCTTAAATGTGATTAATGTTAAATATGTTTACTTTGTTTCAACTCCAAAATTGTTTTTTTTTTCTTTTTTTTATGAATCTTGGTTATCTGAATGTGTTGCTTTTTTTTAATATGCGCACACTAAATTTTTACTTCAATCCCCTTCTTTTTTCTTTTTTTCAGAATCCTTCCTCTCATTTTCAGTGGTTATGAATCTTCAAATTTATAGAATAAGATATGCTCGACATGATTATGTTTTTCTAAAATTATTTTTTTCATCTATGCCTTTAGGGGTGGTATTTGGTTAATCATTCTAAAACTTTTTCGTTGATCACTGGAGCATGTTTTGTGCTATTATCATTGCTCCACTCCTCCTCCTCCTCCTCAACATCATCATTATCATCATACCTTAATTTACTGACATGCTTCTTTTTTATTTTATTTTTTCAATGAAGTTGACATGAGAGTTTATTATACTTTATTTTTATTTTTATCATAAAAATATTTTTTATATTTTTTGGTGATATTTCGAAAATAAAATTTATGGTATACAAAAAAACAACCGCTTGAAAGAAAAAGATTTTTTTTTGTAAAAAAATAAATTAAAATAAACTTACTAAAAATGTAGTTGTTGCAATTATATTCTGTTTATTTCTTATCTTAGTTACTTGATATACGTACCACCATTATTGTTGCCTTTTTTATATTTTTATTATATTAAAAAAATAGATTCAATTCTTTTGTTATTATTTTTGTGTGTACTAAATAAATAAAGATAAGGATATATAACTTGATTAAACAATAACGATAGATAGATAAATTTGGATATCAACAACTATTATTAAATTTTTTGGATTACTATTAGCTATGAAATTTTTGGTTCTTCAATTTTTTCTGTTATTGTTTGAATTATGTTTCTGATTGTTGGTAGTGAGTTGACATGGAAAAAGAGATTTTTTTATCTTTTTTATATTTTTTAATATCTAGGATTTTTTATTTTTTAATAAGATATATATGATACCTGATTCAATTTGTATATTTGTGGATCGGATCTGAGGTTAGAAAATACAAATATTAGATCTAATTCGACCAGATAATTTTAGCGCAGATCAAATCGAGATTTTGGTCATATTTGATCCGTATAAAGCTCTACAACCAAATGGAGTATATAAAAAGAAAAACGAAGGAAAAGAAAAAGAGAAAAATATACAACTCAAATTCCTTTTTTATCTTCGACAATACCATCAACAACTAAATGAATAATTTTAGTTAGTTATATGATCTTGAAATCAAAATGAACTATAAAATTTCTTGAGTTATTTTGAAATAATTTTATTAGCATAATTTATTTATATATTTGTCAATATTAATGTTAATTTTAAATTCTTATATTATTGAATAAATAGTTAGCTATGCATTTTTTTTATTTCTTAACGATCTGATTTATAGTCAAGTTTTTTAGTTTAGTATATATAACATTAAAAGAATATTCAAATAAGTTTTTTTTTCGGTGCTTAACCATGTTAATAACTTCGGTATGAAAACCATCAACAGAGCATATCTCGGACAGAGCCAGCACGTGCACAAATTTCTAGAAGCCGACGTTAAAGAGATCAGTTACAAACTTGATAAATGCAACACAAGCTAACGTTTGAAAATTAAAATACACTGACCACCATCGCCATAAAAAATAGGCACCACAAAGTCCAGATTGGTTACAAAACAACAAACTCCGTCACTTATAAAGGGAAGAGAGACAAATGAATAAGACAGGTTGAAAAACCAAGGGACTAAGTACTAAGAGTAAAAAAACTTCCAAAGAGCATTATTTTTAGTGATTCCATTGACTTGAGCATCAGAGTATTTTTTGCAGAGACCCCGACTTTTGGATCTTCATAAGGAGAAAAGATGGATCAGCAAAGCTGATAAACCCAGCACCTGACAAGTTCAAGCTATATACATCAACTGGACCACTGATCAACATAGAACATTTTGGCGTCCGCCGTGGGGCCCGAATAAACTAACTCCACTGAATTTGTTGATTTCTTTGTGTTTACACTTTGTTTTGTAGTAGTTTCCATAGTATGACTGACAACGGAATCCCACTGTTAACACAATTTGAGCTGTTGGCCCAAAATACCGAACTTCATGCCGAGGTTCAGAGAATGACCGAACTGCTAGCTCAAGAAAGGAATGGGAAGCACAGCACTGGAAATCCCAAGACCGCAAACCCGAATGACGTGCAACCACGAGACCCAAATTCTGAAGAGGTGACGCCTCTGAAAGAAAGGAAAACAATATCCAATCCCTTTTCAGAGGATATTATGAAATTCCAGATGCTAAAGAACTTCGTGCTGTCAACCATATTAAAGTTGTACGATGGCCTGGGAGATCCGCACATTCATATTTCTAAATTTCAATCTATGATGTTTTTGAACGGTGCTTCTGATCCTATACTTTGTCGATCTTTTTCAACATTTTTAGATGGTGCTGCTTAACTTCAGTTTTCTAAGTTGTCTGCAGGTTCCATTTCTTGCTTTGAAGATTTGACAAAGTCTTTCACCAATCACTTTGCTGCCTCCAAAATATATGTACACGGATCGGCTTATCTTAGTACTATCAAACAAGGTCAATATGAAAGTATTAAGAATTGCATGACCCGATTCGCTAAAGCTACCATGAAAATCCCCGACTTCAACCCAGACGTCCATCTACACACACTTAAAAGCGGCCTCCATCCTAAAAAGTTTTAAAAGACTATGGCGGTAACTAAGCCAAAAATATTGGCATAATTTTGAGAAAAAGTTGTAGGTCAAATGGAAATCGAAGAACTCCGTGAAGCTCAGTGTATGGAGAAGCAACAACCTCGCCAGGACGAGGAAAGACAACCCAAACCTCAAAATAAGGACATCAGGAAGCCCTTTAAACTAATTTCGAAATTTGATGCATGTACTCAGTTCAATACCAAAAGAAAATAAAGATATTATCAAGGAAATACTCAATGCAAAAATCATCAATCCATCGAGCAAGGTTGGAACATATCAAGACCAAAAATACATGAAGAAATCCAAACATTGTGCTTTCCATCAGAAATTTGGCCACACTACCGATGAAAGTGTAATTGCTAAAGATCTCCTAAAAATACTAGCAAGAAAATGCCTATTGGACAAGTATGTTGATGATCCCATACAGCAAGGACAATTGAGGACAGGTGGCAGTCAATAAGAAAATACAATGAGTACACCAGAGATGGAAAAATACCGACCACCTCAGATAAAAAGTGTAATTAATTGTATTTCTGGAGGGTTCTCAGGCAGAGGACTCACCAACTTGGCAAGAGAAAGAACATACCAAGCAATGTTAGTAGTGGAAGGAACACCATCTGAGGTTGCACCACAGTCATCAATATCACCAATCACCTTAAAGCATTCAGACTATCAAGCGAGAGCAATGAATTTGAATGATCTAATTGTTATTTTCATATAGGCAGGATACCTTTTGGTAAGGAACGTCTTCCTTGACCTAGGCAGTAGTGCTGACATATTATTTTACTCCATTTCTCAGAAAATAAAATTAAGTGAAAAGACAATACAACCATCCTCTGGAGAGCTAGTAGGTTTCTCAGGGGAACGAGTACCTATTCTTAGATATATAAGGACAAAGACGACACTGATAGTGGTTGATTGCGTTAGCCCTTACAAAATCATCCATGGTAGACCTTCTTTAAATTCTCTTGGTGCTATTGCATCCACTGTTCATTTGTGTGTCAAGTTCCATGTGCATGACAACCAGGTGGCAACAACTGATTCCGATCAAAAGGAGGCGCAATATTGCTATAATGCAAGTATCAAATCAAGGATGATACAATAATCACCCAAGTCCGAACATACCCGAGCTATATATAACATCACTTACACGTTGAAGTTGGCCGAACTCGACTCCAGAGAAGACCTTCATGAGAGATCTTTTAAACGTTAGCATGTCCTCATGCTAAGCTCAAGAGAAGCTATAAAGGGGTGAAGAGGAATGGTAGGATATATTAAATACAACTTATCTATATGAATGCAACTACATGCTAAATGCTTCTACCTACTTAGTTAAAAGTAAATCAATCACTAAGAATATATGAACAAGTAGGGCTAAGCTATCAATCAACATATATTCAATGCATGAGTACACATATCAAAAGGTCTTTTCAAGGGTTGTAATGGGGTTAGGGTCAAGGTAGGAATGTATTTGGTTAAGTGGACTAAAATCCGAATCCTTGATTAACCTAAACTTCCCACCTAACTTAAGACAATCCATGTAATCAAAATGCAACCTAACTACCCATTGACTATCTTTTGCCACATATTCATGCATCCCAATGTTAAATACAATACATATGCATTGCTATCACCACTTACTTTGGGACATTTTGCCCCCTTTTATTGCTTTCCTATTTTTTTCTTTCTTTTTGTTTGTTTATTTTTTTCTTTTTATTTTCTTTTTCTTTTATTTTTTTTATATACGTGGTGGATTATATATATTCAAGAGATCAATGCATATGATTAAGGTATAGAATGCATGAACATGCGCCCAAAATTCGTTTCACATTTTCACAAAAATATACAATACCCAATTTCCAAACCAAATGTTTCCATACCCAATTTTCTCACACTTAAATTATATACACTCTCACTAGTCTAAGCTAACCAAGGATTCAAATTAAGGACATTGATTATTTTTCGCTTAGAGTTAACGATGTGCTAAAATAGAGAACAGATAGGGTAAAATAGGCTCAACATTGGTTTGCAAAGGATGATAAAAAGGTAAGGCCATTTGGGTATGTGAGCTTTAGTGAAACGAAGACCTCAATCACATAAGTGCATGCATACATCAAACAATGGAAACATAGAATCAAGCAAGACAAAGACCACAGTCTTAGAGACACCAACACACACCGAATCAAAATATTGGTTGATAAGGTGCAACTAATCAAATAGGTTCAAAATCTTACTAGGCTTGTGTATTCTAGCTCTAAAACCATGTTCCAAACTAAATTTTGTCAAGCAAGTTCAAAAATTTTAATTGAAATTAGTGAAATACCCTAAAACAATTTCTTGGAAAAGAAATCATCACTTCAACCAAGTAGTCCTAACAAGAAAGAAGTGGTAAAATATGTAAAAAATTCTAACAAAAATGCAATCTATCATGCAATGCAACAACTAACTAATAAAGAAGATTAAGAATTGGCGTTGGTGAAAAGATTAGTTACCCACGGAAGTCAGTCTTGACCTGACGGAGGATAAATGTCGGTAAAGAATTTCTCAATTAATTCGCGTTGCAAGTATAGTTCTAAACTGACATACAATCCTCGGTCAACGTTTAATTTGTTTGTCACAATGAAAACCAATAAAAATAACCGAAGTATTTAAACCTCAGGTCGTCTCTCAAAGGAATTGCAGGGAAGTGTACTTACTATTGGTTGTGATAAAGTATTTTTGGGTTTTTTGAATGATGAACAACGAATGTAAATAACAAGAAAATAAACTAACAACTAAAAAAAGTCCTAGCAAGGGTTGAGAATTAGAATTCCTATCCTCATTATCATCGTCAATTGTGATGGTAATTGCCTTTTTGGTCTCGCTTAGTTAACCTCTAACAATTGAAGGAAAGTCAAGTGAGCAAAATCAACTAAAGTTCACAAGTCCTAATCAAAGACTAGATTTAGTAAAGCTCAAGCCAACTAGCAACTTTCAATCACCAATCAACAAGAGACTTTGACAATTCAAGAGTCTCCAAATTACTCAATCCAAGCCAAGATCACAAAAATCTTTTTTAAATTCCAACCAAGCATTTTATCAAATACTTGGAAGGCACAAAATAAAAACATAGAAAATTAACAGGAAATAGTAAAATCTAAGACTAGCAATTGCAAGAAAACAATAACAACAAATTAAAGAAAGCGACAATAAACATAAAATACCTCAAAGTGCATTAAAAGAAAATTGGAATCAACAAGGAGTCATGAACAATAAAGCAACAAGGTAAAGGAAACAACATATAAAACAAAGAAAGTAAAGAGGTAATAACAAGAAATTAAAAGAGGAACTTGAATCAAGATAAGAAGTAGAATCTAAACCTAGATGAAACTGAAAATAAAAGAAGAAACCCTAAAACCTAGAGAGAAGAGAGAGCCTCTCTCTCTAGAATGCTACATCTATCTAAAAACTAATCTAAAGTGAAAGTGTGTCTATCCCAGCTCCATCCCCAGCATCTTGTCTTCATTTTTGGGCTTGAAATTGGGCCAAAAGCAGCCCAGAAATTGTCCCCAGTGTATTCCCTTTACTGAGGCACATGCCGTTTGTCACGCGTACGCGTCATCCACGTGCATGCGTCACTTTGATAATGCACTGGCCATGCGTACGCGTCTATCGTCAGGTGGACGCTGCTCCTTGTCACCCACACGCTTTAGCCATGCATACGCGTCGATACCAGCTTCTCAAATCTTTAATTCTTTGTGTTCCTTCCACTTTTGCATGCTTCCTTTCCATCCTATAAGCCATTTCTGCCCTATAAACACTAAAATCACTTAACAAACACATCACGGCATCAAATGGTAATAAGAGAGGATTAAAAATTCATAATTTAAAGGACTAGGAAGCATGTTTTCAATCATAGCACAAAATTCAGAAGGAAACTTAAAAACATGCAAATTATATGGATAAGTGTGAGTAAAGTTGATAAAATCTACTCAATTCGATCCAAAATAAGTCATAAAATAGTGGTTCATCACCTTTACCAACAGATGATTTTGAAAAGGTAATTTTTAATAACAATGCCGATAAATTTACTTATATCGGATGTTCTCTCCTTGTAGAAGACAAGTGCCAAATCATCAACATCCTCCAAGAAAATGTGGACCTTTTCGCTTGGACCCCTGTGGACATACCAGGCATAGACCCAAAAGTCATATGCCACAAGCTGCAAATCAACCCAATTATCCGACCTATAGCTTAAAAGAAACGGAACTTGGCCGAGGACAAGAAAAGGCCTCCCTAGAAAAAACTCAAAAACTCCTAGTAGTGGGATTCATCCGAGAATTACATTTCACCACATGGTTGTCTAACGTGGTTAAGGAAGGCCTCAGGTAAGTGGTGCATGTGTGTAGACTTCACAAAAGATGCTTATCCACTTCCATGTATTAACAAATTGGTAGATAATGACTTAGGGTACGGTTTTTTAAGCTTCATGGATGCCTACTCTGGTTATAACCAGATTTTGATGCATCCCCAAGACAAAGATAAAACTGCTTTTATAACTGAATACGACAACTACTGTTATAAAGTAATGTCTTTTGGACTAAAGAATGAAGGAGCTACTTAACAGCAACTAATGGATAAAGTTTTTGCTAAGCAAATAGGCAGAAACATTAATGTTTATGTTGACGACATGGTGGTAAAGATAACACAAGAAAAAACCCACAGCACCGATCTCCAAGAGGTCGTTGCTCAGCTACACCATCATAATAGGCGACTTAATCCTGAAAAATGTGCATTCAGAGTTCAAGGAGGGAAATTCTTAGGCTTTATGCTAACTTCCAGAGGCATTGAAGCAAACCCCGAAACGTGCCGAGCTATTATAAACATGCACAGTCCGCGAACAATCAAAGAGGTTTAACAGCTTACAGGGAGACTGACGGCTCTATCCAGGTTCCTACCCGCTATCTCTAGTCATTCCCACCATTTTTTCAAAATATAATTCAATTTAGCAGGATCTTTCATTCACATTTTTTTTTCATCAAAAGAGTACACAGCAAACTTTTAACTAGAACTCAGACTGTGAGAAGGCATTCCAAACTCTAAAGAAGACACTATCTTCCCCTCTGAACTTATAGAAGCCAACCACAGGTATGCCCTTATTAGTGTATTTGTCAATCTCTATTAACACTGTCAGTTTTGTTTTGGTGACAGAGATAAAGCATAAACAACAACCAGTATACTTTGCCAGTAAGTTACTGCCACATGCCAAACTTAGATACTCAAATATGGAAAAGCTAGCATATGTGCTAGTAACCACAGCAAGAAGACTAAGACATTACTTCCACAGTAATACAATCATTGTGAAAACAAACCAACCTATGCGACAGATTTTAACAAGACCTGAATAATTGAAAGACTTGTGAAATGGTCAGTTTGAGATATTTGAGTTCGACATTCATTACAAACCTCAGATGGCACTAAAAGCACAGGCTTTAGTTGACTTCATCACCAATTTCACAACACAAACAGAGCACGTTGACATCTGGCATCTGTATGTTGATGGAGCCGCCAACACAGAGGGATCAGGAGTAAGAGTATTGCTCACTAATAAATATGACCTTTGTACCAAGTAGTCGATTCGGTTCTCATTTCTAACAATCAATAACTAGGCAGAATATGAAGCACTACTGGCTGGCCTTTGGTTAGCACAATCTTTGAACATTACTCACTTACAAGTATATTGCGACTCACTGCTAGTAGCTCAACAGGTAACAGGTAACTTCCAAGTCCAAGATCACTTGCTAGATAAATATTTTATATTTGTAAAAGATCTTATTTCGCAAATCATTTTATTCGAAATAGCACACATATCCCTAGAACATAATATCCAAGCTGATACATTATCCAAGTTAGCAATGACTAGGAAATACATGAATAAAACTATTATTTGTCAACTAACCCTTTTTGAGCCTAGCATCAGCAACAAAGTCATTCTATCTCTTTCACAGATCTAGGACTGAAGGGAGTCTGTCAAGCAATTCATCTGAACAGGACAAATTCCAGTTGAAGTCACCAACCTGAGTATATTTAAAAGATGAGCAAATTTATTTATACTGGTTGGAGATAAATTATACAAACAAAAATTTTCACAACCCCTTCTACGTTGCCTTCAGAAAGACGAAAGTGACCTTGCAATGGCAGAAGTCCATGAGAGAGTGTGTGGCAACCATATCGATAGCATAAGTGTAAGACTCCAAATTTTTAAAAATTAAATAATTAGTTTTTTATAAGTCATCATATTTGTTGAGATTTTATTTTTTAAAAAATTATTTCATTATTATTATTATTATTATTATTATTATTATTATTATATATAATGGAAGGTATCTAACGTTATATATATATATAACACTTGTTTCATTTCTTTATTAAACTATCACATCTAATATTTCTCAAAATGAAATACTTCCCTAATCACATATAATCTTCATCAAAATTCATTGGCTTCTTTTTCTTTCATATATATATAGACCAAAAATTCTAGTTTCGATTCTTTGCGATCCGTAATTCTAATAAAAAAATCTAATCCAATAAAAGTATTCGTATCTTCCTCCTCTATACGTTGGCATCACTTTTGTCCGGTAGAAGTTGACGGTGACGTAGCTCCCCTCTCCTTGAGTTTGTCTAATTAGAGTTCTAGGAGGCACAGACAATTTCTGACATTTTTTTCTTCGGCAGCTCGGTCAGAAAGATTCTCCGGAACTTTGAGTATTTTAATTTTGTACGGAGGTAGTGTTTGGTAATTTTATAATAATTAAATGTGAATTTGATAAGTGAATATTGATTCGATTGATTATTAGTTGAGTTTGATTAACTTTATGTTAAAATCTTATTGAATTATTATGGTTGTTTGTGAATTGTGGTTTGGCTATGAAGAACAGCCCAGGTGGGGTTATTTTGATGATTTTAGGGGCTATTGTAAATGATAATTATTGATCAAAATTGATGAGGTTTGATGGCCGAGAGATTAAATGAAAAGCGGCGAAAAGTTGGTAATAGTAAAACTTAAAAACGGACTTAAAACACAAGCTGAAAACTTGAAAATAGAAGTTAGTTTTGTAATTATATACGTTTTGGGATATTTTGGGTAATAATTAAGAAGTTCAGGAGTTAAATAGGTATTTTATAAAAGATGCAAGGTTATTGTGGTAATTATATATAAGAATATTTTTATAAATTATAAAATATGCTGGGCTAAAAATATAAATGTTTTAGAAAGTTAAAAGATTCAGAATAATTTATAAAAGTTTAATAATAAAGTTTAAGTTATAAGTTTTGAGTAATAAAGAAAATCATTATTATTGTTATTAATTTATTTAGATTATTATCAATGTATTTTTGAAATGTGTTATATATTAGTATTTTATTCAAAAGATATTATTTTATTTATGATATACTAAAAGGGTAAGCAAAGAACTGTCCTAAAAGCTTTAGAAAGACAAATCTAAATTAAAAATCTTTGATTCTCTTTCCATAAGACACTTAGGAAAAAGCGAGGGAACAATGCAAAGATAATTTATATATATTGTGGAATGATAAAAAAGGGAAGAAAGAAAGAACGAAAAGAAAAAAAGATAAGCAGAGATATGGTGGCGAATCCACCGAGATTCGCTTTCCAGAGATACATCGGCCAATCTAGGGGATGGTCGCACCTGTAAGACAGAGGTTCCTTACAGAGGTTACCAATGCATACATCGGCTCAGGAGAGTCGCACCTATAAGACAGAGGTTGCTTATGGAGGTTATGGTACTAGAAGCCAAACTCAAACAAAGGTTGCTGAGTTAAGTCGAAATATAATTCAATAAATAATAGAGAATAAAAAAATTAAAAGAATAAAAGAAACTAAAAGAATCCCTGCCACAGGAGAGCAAAGCACAGAAAAGAAAAAGAAGGTATTAACTAAAGGGATCTCTGCCACAGGAGAGTAGAGGGCAAAGATAAAGAACAAGCTTTAAAAGACTCTCTGCCATAGGATATGAGAATGATTGAAAGGTCATAAGAGGGTGACGAAAAGTAAATAGTTATGGTACTGATATGAAAATGTTAAGCCGTGGGCTTTGTATGTGAATGACTATGCGGGGATTCCCATAAATATGGAATGACTTCCAGGAACATAGATATGGAATGGCTTCCAGGAGAAAGTGGCACATGCTTCAGCTGGAGAATCAGCGCCTGCAAGTACTTGCAGAGGTCATGTTCGGCATACTTCAGCTGAAGAATCAGTGCCTGCAAGAAGTAGAAACTTGTAGAGGTTATGTCGCTGGAAAACCTTATCCGACTTGTGAGTTAGATTGCGTCAGATGCAGGTCAAAACTGACAAATGAGCTCATTACCTATGATAGGACTAGACATGCATCATCATTGTTTGTGCATATTTGTTTGTGATTGTATTTTCTATGATTGTGTGTGCTTGTGATTAAATTCTATGTTCTGTAATTGTTGAGTTAGATTGTACTTTGTTGACTATTGTTATTGACTAAGAACATAATGAAATGAGCTTAACTTCTAACCCCGACCCTACTAAGAACTCCCCAGTTCTTACCCCCTATTCCCACCCCTTTCAACTACAGGTGCGAAGGCTTTGTGCAGGGCTACAAGAGCATAGAAGATTATGTTTATGGGTTGATTTGTTAGCATTATTTTTCCTTCGTCGTTTATTGTTTTTAATTTTTAGAGGAGTATGATTTGTTTTTGAAAATCTTAAAATAAGTCTATGTATTTAATGCTATGTGAATATATATATACCTTTGTGGTTAAGTGGTTTAAGATAAAGAATCTTTGTTTCCTTAATTAAAGGTTTCGGATCGTATTCGCTAAGGCTCAATATTAAATAAATATAGTATCATATTAAAGGAGTAGAGGTAGGTGACGCTCGAACTTTTAGTGTGATCATGAGGTGCTAAAAGTTAGGGTGTTACATTATGGTATCAGAGCGGTCCTTCCTGTAGAGCCTTGGAAATGGACTGACTATACTTCACTGCATACTTTGAGTGTCTGTCATGCAGTAGGACTTGTACTAATGACAAGAGTTTGAGTATCACGTGCATGATTATCTATTAATTAATGATATTAGTTGACCATTACATTCCTCATGGTATTAAGTCTGGTCAACTTAATACTAATGATTCATGTATATGGAAACACTAATAGGTTATCATGGACAAAATAGAAGTAATAGGTAATGCAAATCGTAGATTTTTGAAATGTTAGAAATTGCATCTTGGGGTTGCTCGGTTACGAAAATAGCTGTTCGGAACTCATACCAATTCCTCGTTCGGAACACGATTAAACTATGCCTATTCGCAGTCATTGAGGTCATATCTACACCAAATAATCAACATTAAGGTGATCAGTCTTAATATCTCAAGTTAAGCACGAACGTTCCCAAAATGAGTGTTCATAGACATTCATGCCAAATGTATCTTAAAGATACCATAATAGCATGAGACACACAACACTAATTAGTCATGTTAATCACTTTCATTGTTGTGTTAGACAGTAAAATATTTCAAGGCATATTCATACAATAAATAAAGAAAACAGAGAAAATAGATAACAAAGTACAAATAGAGAAATACAAAAAATAAAGCACAACAGAGAGAATATGCAACAGAAAATGATGTGCACACAAGAATGATGCATGTCTAGTCCTAGTACAGATGAGTTCATTTATCAGTTTCTACCTACTCCCGACGTAACCCGAAGTAGCTGAAACGGGTATGGCTTTCCTGTTGGCAACACCCACTGCATGCAGGAAATCACCCTTCTAAACTGTAGGGTGGCATTTAGCATGTGTTTGCTTACACACCCTCTATACACAGGAAATCGCCCCTCTGCCTTATAGGAATGGAACAGGTGGTCACGATACCTCTGTAAGCAAGAAATAGCCCCTTTGCCTTACAGGAATATATTATAGATCAATATCGCAAGAAAGTCTTCTATGGTCATACCACTGTCTATCTGACTGCCTCAATGCAGCAAATGAATATACAAGAGATAAACATACCATAGTTGATTTACTCTTGATTCTCTTTCTCTTTACCTCTTTCTTCTATTCTTGTTTCTCTTCTTAATGTTTGCATATATAGATTACGTAAATTTCGGTATGAATAATCATCATGTTCCAAGTATAGGTTCATTAAATCTAAGTTGAACAATTTGACTTTTCATATAATACCTAACCCTAATGCAAATCAAACACTAACTATATTTTAAGACCCATAAATTTTGAAAAATCTTATTATGAGCCAATTTTAATTTATTTATTCATTAAAGACTTTAATTTCAGAAATTACTTTATTAAAGGTAATTAATCAAGTTTAGATAAATTGAGTTTGAATTAAATTAAAATTTTCATCTAATTTTATAATTATTGGATAATTTTCTATATTTAAATTATCAAGTTTATTAGTCGTAAAATAATAAGAATTTTATATGATTTGATTTAAATAATTGAGATTTCAAAATTTAATACTTTAATTTTTATGAATAAAGAAAATTAGTTATATTATATGTAATTCTTGGATTAGAGTATTTTTTAAAATTAATTTGTAAATTGATGAATAAATATTATTTTCATTAAAAATAATTTTATTGGAATAAAATTAGTTTTCAATTATTCTATTATCCCTATTATTATTAAAAATACCTAAACAACCCAAAACCCTAATTTTAGCCTAACCTTAACACATTCACCTCACATCTCTTCTCCCAACGTCATAAGCCCCCCTTCCCAAACACACCACACAAACACACCTTCACAATAATGGAGAGAAAGAGAGAGCATAGAGAGTAGAGGAAGGAGAGAGGGAAGAGCCGCGCTGCTGCCACCGTCCAATCTGCCTCGCCACAGTCGTCGCCATCATGGAAGCTGAGTCACGTTGTCATTAGACCTTGAGGGAGAGTGTTCACGGAAGGAGACAAGGGAGAGAGCGAGACATGCGTGATCCAGGACTAGGAGGAAAAAGGCAATGCCGTGCATCCCGTCGCCGTCACCGTTCGTGCTTGATCGTCGCTGCCGTTCGTGAACCAAACACCGTTGCCAAAGCTCCTGTCACCATCAAAAGCTGCTGCCATCATCGGAGAACCCGAGGAGAGCGAGAGAGGATGCAATGGAGAAGAAGGAAAGCTGCGGTGGTTTCCCTCACTGCCATCGCTATTTGAGGCTACCCCGAAGAGTGAAGGTCTCTGCCACCGTTTTGCTCGTCGAAAGTCATAACCGGAGCTGCAGCTACTCCATTCCTTAGTTCTTCTCTAAGTACAGTAAGTTGTTTTGCTCCAAAAACACCTTTTATCGCTATTTCGATATATGTCACTGAGGTTTTTACGGTGTTATTACAATAGGGTTGAGTTTTGATTCTTGCATGTCATGTTTGGAGTTTCTGCTATTATTGCAAAAGTGATACCGAGTTGTGGTTGCGGCTGCCGCTTCTCGAGCCGGTAGAAGGGGTTTTGACGCGTTTTATAGCTTTTGGGTTTCGAATATTCGAGGTAGGGGTGCTTTCCTTAAACTCATTTTATTTCTAAATTGTTATAAATCGATATTGCTACAAAAATATATTTTTGGTGATTATGTTATCTTATGGATTGACTGTGTTATTTTGAAAGAATGCGATTATTTCCTTGATTGAACTCTTAATTAATTGAGTTGGAATTGTGATGGTTGATGAAAGCTTGATTCAAAATTCGGATTGGTATATTTATATTAAAAATGATTTGAGTTGGAAATCTGATTTATATACTTTTATATTAAGGAATGGTTTGGTTTTGAAACTGTTTGAGAAGGATGAGAATTCTGAATTACGAATTGATTTTGTTGAAGTTGGTTTGAATTGTGATTGATGAGATTGGTTGCTTGAGTTCTGGACTTTGTTGATTCCTTGAGTTGAGTTGGTATTGTTGTGATAATGGTTTATTGGAAGTGATTTGAATGATTGAGAGATGCTTGGTTTGGTTGTTGGGACTATTGAAGGGTGGCAAAGTCTGAATTTTAGAGGAGATACTGCCAATATTTTTATAAAAATCTAAGACTTTGTTTGAAGCATTATTTAAAAGAAGCTTTGATTTAAGAATCATATTATTGATTTCGATTTATTGTGGAAAGAATCACATTTTCAGTTCTATTTATTGAGAAAAGAATTATGTTTTGAGTTAAATTTATTAAGAAAAGGATTTTGTTTTGAGTTTGATTTATTAGGAAAAGAATTATGATTCAAGTTTGATTTATTAAGAAAAGAATTTTGTTTTGAGTTTGATTTATTAAGAAGAGGATTATATTCTGAGCTCAATTTCATATGAAAAAGAATTATGTCTTGAGTTTGATTAAAGAATCCCATTTTTAGAAGTCAGTAATTGAATTTGATTGGTAAAGAAAGATGATTGTAGGTCTTTGGAAAATTATTGAACTTGAGAATGAAGTTTGATTGAGATGTACCTGTTTGGGTAGATGCAGTGGAGTGATTCTTCTTGCTCTGGGATGTGATTGAGATAGGATGATTATGATGATGAGGGATGATGATAATTGAGTTTAGTTATGATTTTGAATGAAATGAAATGAGACTGAGGATCAAGGTGATAATGAAATTGATTCTAAATGTGATATACCTATACAGGTAGATGCAGTGGAGTGACTCTGCTTGCTCTGGGTTATGGTTTAAGTCTCCCGAGGTAGATGCAGTGGTTCGCCTCTACTTGCTCCTTGTTAAGTATGATATGTGATTTAAAACTATATCTGAGTTACGAATTTTTCCGGGTAGATGTAGTGAGTCGGCTCTACTTACTCCAATTTGAGATTTGAGATTCTGTTAACCCTTCATCAAAAGATGCGGCTGGACACTTATACCTTTTTTATCTTCCTTCCTTGAAGATGAAAAATTCCTCTAGGTAGATGCGCGCACGTTGGGACTGTCTAGGGTTAGCTACCAGATATGTTAGGTTTGCCTGTATAATCGGCTGATGACCTCATTGGCCATAGGAAAGGCATGCATCATATGCATCTATGTGACTTTGTTTGAGTGTGCATATTGTACTTGATTTGCCTATGTGAATAATACTGGTTAACTGCTAATTACTATACTTGACGTAATTCCTCCTTATTGTGTTTGAACTACATTACATGTGATTGTGAATGATGGTTTGGATTATGGTGGTTGGAGTGTGATTTTATTTTGTGCTGGGCCGAAGGCCGTGATGCGATATTGTTTTGGGACAGGGGCCATGATTTGGTTATGTTTGGGTTGAAGGCCTGATTGGATGAATCAGTGGTAAGTTTGATGAAATTGCTCCTTTGGTACATGTAGTGAAAGGTTATGAGATGTTGTGTTTAATTAGAGTTTTTATAAATTCAAAATATGAATCCAGATTTTGGGTAATTAACTAATGATTTTCGAAAAGGTTTATGTTTTTGGATGATTAACAGTTGGTTTTCAAAAAGATTCATAAGATGACCGATGATCACTGAAATCAAAAAACAGTTTTCTTTTAAATATCCTCTTATGACAATTCTTAAAAACCTTCTACTGAGAACTAGTGAGGACGATGTTCTCACCCCCTTATAGATTTTTCTTTCCAGGACGGACGAAGAATTTAAAGAATTCCTTCTGCACATCTGATATTTGTATATTATTGTATATTTATTGTAGTTTCTCCTTGCCTTTATTATTATATCCTTGTAAGAGGGATACGAATTGTAATGATATGTATGTTATATGATTGTGAATTATTTTGGTTATATATGCATGTTTGTTATTAAGAAAAAGTATTTTCGGGTTTTAAAGAAAATAGCGATATGGTTTCGAGTCAAAAGCTCCTATTTATTATTAAGTATATGAAAGTCGTTGTAATCCTTCTTGCTATCAGAGTGGCGCAGTCAGAAGTGTGACATTCTGAGAGTAAGGGTGTTACATTATGGTATCAGAGTAGTCTTTTCTATAGAGCCTAAGGAATGGACTAACTATGCTTCAGTTGCATTCCCTGAGCGTTTGTCATGTTGTAGGTCTTGTCCTGATTATGAGAGTTAGAGCTCTATGCACATGACTGTCTACTGATTAATGTTGTTAGTCTATGATTGCATACTTTATGGTATTAAGTTTGGCCAGCTTAATACTAATGGTTTATGTATATGTGAACACTAATGGGTTATCATAGACGAGATAGGAGTAATAGGTAACGAATATCACGGGGTTTGAAAAACGATAGAGGTTGCTTCTCGAGGTTACTCAGTTACTTATCGTATTCTTTCATGGTTTGTCTTGAAATTCCTATTTGATATTTCTTTCTTGGAAAGTAAACCGATTATTCTCTAACCATGTTCCTTGTGCATATGCATACTCGTTTGATATTGACTTCATATGTCTGCTTAAATTCTTTGGATATCTGCCTTGTGTTATTTAAACTCTTTTTCTTGTCTCTTGAACTCTTTGATGTTCTTTGAACTTGTTTGATGCATCAAAGTGACCGTTAAAATCTTTGAGATTTTGCTGTTGATTGAAATGCCTTTCTTTATGATTTTTGTATTCATTTGAATCAGTTGTGTTTGATTTGACGTGCTTCGTAAGTCTTATTTGAATCCCCTTGATTTAAGTTTCTTTCTTGAAATGTGATTTGATTTTCCTTTTTTAGCACATCTTAATATTCTTGAATATTCTTATGAGGATGTGAATTCAAGTATACTTTCAGAGTTTTGTTTTAACCCTTTTTAAATAAGTTTTGGTTTATTCTTGTGCAAGGTTGTCATCGACTTTGCATTCCTTTACTTGAGTTGGGCATCTCTTTGTTGTGGGTTGAACTTGTTTTGATGTGACACAACCATCTGTTAAAGTTTTAACAAAATCGCTTTTAACTCAGCCTACACTCCATTACCTTAGACTTTAAGAATTTCTGTATGTGGTTTAAACCTATTTGTTTGTAATGTATTCTCTATTCCTTTTATGAGCAAAACTTTATCTCAGATTTTCTTCCAACCAAATCGCAGTTTTCATGCATGCTTTTGTTTAGTCGTGCACCTAAATATCTTTCGAAGTATTTGACAAAATATAGTTTTTCCCTTAGCCAAATTAATCTTTCCCTTTTCCAACTTTGTATAGTTTATTTCAACTTGAATTTATATTGGAATAATGCCACGTTCATGCTTCGCTATTCTTTTGAAGGATGTTTGCTGCTTATCTTTTCATTTAGACCACGAAATGATTTTTCTTCAAGATTTTCATTCTTTTATGAATAATGTATTCGAAAGTATTTTTAATCATACTCTTGAGTTTTGTGACCTTTGTCTTGAGGTTTAGATATTCTTTTTCTGTAAACCATACTACTTTGTCTTATCTTAAATTTGTTTCAAAATAATGCATTATTCCTATCAATGTACTTTGGCTAAAGATTCTTCAAACTTCGATTTGAATTTTCTCTCTAGAACACCTTGTTACCTTGGTTCATACTTGTTTACTTGTGCTTTCCAACAATTCTTCCCAATTCTGGCAAATCCTATCCTTGCCGCTTGTCCTTCTTTTCTAAGGTCCAGTCTCCTTCTCAGTAAACACGACATTAGTTTGGTGTCGTGTGCGGCCTTTAGGCATAGCAAGCGATACGTTAGTTCTCCAGGACGCGTTTTGTGGACGCGAAAGGCGAAGCTTGTAAGTGTGCGATGTCAAAGGATGTTGTGGAGCTTTGATTCTTGCAAAAGGGTTTGTCGATGTTGGACTTATGACCAATAGAAAGGTTTGCAAAGTGTTTGACGAGGTTGAGGACCCTTGGATGAGTTGTTCAATAAAGTATGGGTCAGAATAGTGGAGATAACTTATGTTGAAGTTTGAAAAGTTGAATCTCTAAAGTTGGTACGAGATCAGTGTACGGAAGTTAACAAGTTGTTTTAACCCCAGCTTGTTTTATAACATTTCGCCACCATGCTTTACCATCGCATGTTTGAAACATGTCATCTGGCACCTCATCATACCTTCTTCACCAATTTTATAACAAATTGAAACTATGTAATTTTTTATATATCTCATCAATTTTCGAGGACGAAAATTTTTATAAAGTGGGTAGAATGTAAGACCCAGAACTTTTAGAAAATCTTATTATGAGTCAATTTCAATTTATTTATTCATTAAAGACTTGAATTTCAGAAATTACTTTACTAAAGATAATTAAATCAAGTTTAGATAAACTAAGTTTGAAGTAAATTAGAGTTTTTATCTAATTTTAAAATTATTGGATAATTTTCTATATTTAAATTATAAAGTTTAGTAGTAGTAAAATAATAAGAATTTTATATTATTTGATTTAAATATTTGAGATTTTGGAATTTAATACTTTAATTTTTATGAATAAAAAAATTAATTATATTATCTCTAATTCCTGGATTAGAGTATTTATTTTAAAATAATTTGTAAATTGATGAATAAATATTATTTTCTTTAAAGATAATTTTATTGGATTAAAATTATTTTTTAATTACCCTATTACCCCTATTATTATTAAAAATACCTAAACTACGCAAAACCCTAATTCTAGCCTAACCCTAACACACTCTCACTTCACATCTCTTCTCCCAGTACCGTAGGACCCCTTCCCAAACACACCATACAAACACACCCTCACAACAATTGAGAGAAAGAGAGAGCACAGAGAGCAAAGGAAAGAGAGAGCGAGGAGCCACGCTGCCGCCGCCGTTCAGTCAACCTCGTCACAACCGTTGTTCCTGCATCATCGCCGTCATGAAAGCTGAGTCACATCATCGTCAGACCTTGACGAACAGCGTTCGGGAAAGAAGCCAAGGAGGAAAGAGACGAGCGTAAGCCGTCACCGTTCGTGCTCCGTTGTCGCTGTCGTTCGTGAACCTGACGCCGTCACCAAAGCTCCCGTCGCCATCAGAAGCTGTTGCCATCTTCGGACGACCCGAGGAGAGCGAGGGAGGATGCAATGGAGAAGATGGAAAGGTGCGGTGGTTTCCCTCCCCGCCATTGCTGTTTGAGGCTGACCAGAAGAATGGAGGTGACAGTGGCGCTGCTACAAACGACAACAAGCGGCTGTGTCATCGCCAAAGCTCTCTATCATCGTTTTGCTCATCGAAAGTCATCACTGGAATTGCAACTGCTCCATTCCTTGGTTCTTCTCTAAGCATAGTAAGTTGTTTTACTCTGAAAATCTCGTTTATCGTTATTTCGATATATGTCGTTGAGGTTTTTACGGCGTTATTATAATAGAGTTGAGTTTCGATTTTTGCTTATCGCATTTAGAGTTTCTGCTATTGTTGAAGAAGCAACACAGAGCGGTGGTTGCGGCTGCCACTGCTGCGGGATGGTAGAAAGGGGTTTTGACACGTTTTATAGCTTTCAGGTTTCGACTATGCGATATTGATATTGATGCAAAAATATTTTTTGGTGATTATGTGAGTCTTATGAATTGACTGCATTATTTTGAAAGAATGCGATTGTTTACTTGATTGAATTCTTGATTAATTGAGTTGGCGTTGTGAGGGTTAATGAAAGATTGATTCGGAAATTCGATTGGTATATTTATATTGAGAAATGAGTTGCATTGGAAATCTGATTTATATACGTTTATATTAAGGAATGGTTTAGTTTTGAAACTATTTGAGAAGGCTGAGAATTCTGAATTATGAATTGATTTTGTTGAAGTTCATTTGAATTGTGATTGATGAGATTGGTTACTTGAGTTCTGCACTTTGTTGATTCCTTGAGTTGGGTTGGTACTTTTGAGATAATGGTTTATTGGAAGTGATTTGAACGATTGAGAGATGTTTGGTTTGCTTGTTGGGACCCTTGAAGGGTGGCAGAGTCCGAATTTTAGAAGAGATGCTGCCAATATTTTTACAAAACTCTGAGGCTTTGTTTGAAGCGTTATTTAAAAGAAAATTTGATTTAAGAATCATATTATTGATTTTGATTTATTATGGAAAGAGTCACATTTTCAGTTCGATTTATTGAGAAGAATTATGTTTTGAGTTTAATTTATTAAGAAAATGATTTTATTTTGAGTTTAATTTATAAAGAAAAGAATTATCATTCAAGTTCGATTTATTAAGAAAAGGATTTTGTTTTGAGTTTGATTCATTAAGAAGAGGATTATATTCTGAACTCGATTTCATATGAAAAGAACTATGTCTTGAATTTGATTAAAGAATCCCGTTTTTAGAAGTTTTGGTGAATTTTTAGTAATTGAATTTGATTGGTGAAGAAATATGATTTTGGGTCTTTGGAAAATTATTGAACTTGAGAATAAAGTTTGATTGAGATGTACCAGCCTGGGTAGATGCAGTGGAGTGATACCACTTACCCCAGAATGTGGTTGAGATAGGATGATTATGATGATGAGGGATGATGATGATTGAGTTTAGTTATGATTTTGAATGAAATGAAATGAGACTGAGGATGAATATGATAATAAAATTGATTCTGAATGTGATATACCTGGCTGGGTAGATGAAGTGGAGTGATTCTGCTTGCTCCGGGTTATGGTTTGAGTCTCCGGGGTAGATGCAGTGGTTCGCCCCCACTTGCTCCTGGTTGAGAATGATATGTGATTTAAAACTTTATCTGAGCCACGGATTTCCTTGGGTAGATGTAGTGGGTCGACTCCACTTGCTCCAAGTTGAGATTTGAGATTCTGTTAACCTTTCATCATAAGATGTAGCCGGACACTTATACCTTTCTAGACGTTTCTCCTTGAAGATGTAAAATTTCTCTTGGTAGATGCGCGCACGTTGGGACTGTCCAGGGTTAGCTATCGAATATATCGGGTTTGGCTGTATAACTGACAGATGAGCTCATTGGCCATAGGGCAGGCATGCATTATTTGCATCTATGTAGCATTGTTTGGGTGTGCATATTGTACTTGGTTTACCTATATGAATAATACTGCTTAACCGATCATTGCTATACTTGATATAATTGCTCTTGATTGTGTTTGAACTGCATTACTTGTGATTTTGACTAATGGTTCAGATTATGGTGGTTGGAGTGTGATTTGATTTTGTGCTAGGCCGATGGCTGTGAAATGATATTGTTTTGGGTCGGAGACCGTGATTTGGTTATGTTTAGGCTGGAAGTCATGATTGGATGAATTAGTGGTAAGTTTAATGAAATTTCTCCTTTGGTATATGTAGCAAAAGCTTATGAGATATTATGTTTAATTACAATTTTTTTATAAATTCAAAATATGCATCCGGGTAATTAACTAATGGTTTTCGAAAAGGTTTCAATTTTTGGATGATTAATAGTTTTCACAAAGATTCATAAGACAAGCGATGATCACTGGAATCAAAAAATAGTTTTCTTTTAAATATCCTCTTATGACAATTCTTAAAAGCCCTCTACTGAGAACCAGCAAGGATGATGTTCTCACCCCCTTATAGATTTTTCTTTTCAGGCCGGGCAAAGAATTTAAAGAATTCCTTATGCGTATCTGATATTTGTATATTATTGTATATATATATTGTAGTTTTTCCTCACCTTTATTATTATATCCTTGTAAGAGTGATATGAGTTGTAATGATTGTATATTTATAATATTTGCAAGTTACTTGTATATCAAGTCATATATGATGATTATGATTGATTTTGGTTATATATGCATGTTTGTTATTAAGAAAAAGTATTTTCGTTTTTTCAAAGAAAATAGCAATACGGTTTCGAGTCAAAAGCTCCTATTTTATTATTAAGTATATGAAAGTCGTCGTAATCCTTCTCGCTATCAGAGTGGCGCAGTCGAAAGCGTGATATTCTGATAGTAAGAGTGTTACAATACTGCTCCTAGATCGCTTCTCTAACCAACTTTTGTTTTTGCTATTAAATCTTTACCGACTTTTTCTTTGGTTTTTATCTTTTCTTCAACATTTTATCTTTCTTTTACCTTCTCCTCACTAATATGTTCTTACCACTCTTTAAGTGTTTTATAAACGTAATTATAAGTTTCTAAGTTTAAAGTTGTCTTCGTAAGACTTTTAGAAAAAAATTCCCTTCTTGCCGTTATTTTATTATTTTTAATAATATTTTATTATAAATTTTTGAAAATTACATTTTTAACCCAAAATTTTATTAAATTATATTTTGTGCCCTTAACTTTTGATATTTATACTTTAACCCTCTAAACTTTTAGTATTTATACTTTCCTCCCAAAATATAAAAATATTTACACTTTGACTCCAAAATGGATCAAAGGACTGTTCTTGAGTGTTCTTGGTAAAACTCAAAGTGTTCTTCGTGTTCTTTGTAAATTCTTCAGATTCTTCCTTTAATCCTGACATATTTTTCAATCTTTTTGGTAACCGATTTTTTTTCTAACGTTCTAATTAAATTGGCAGCCACTAAAACCCCATGATTTCTACTTGATTTCAACACAAATTCATCTTAATTTAAGGCGTACGGTTTGGATTTCTACTAGCCCTCAAGAACAAAATTCATAGCTTGAATATCATCAAATTTCATCAAATTTTCACCAAAATTTCAACAAGAATCACTCATATAAACAATCAATTTCAAGCATAACTAAACCAAGCAACAATCACACAACTCAAATACAATTAGTCAAGATTAATTTCACCAAAGGTGGAAGATACTTTTTTTCATTCTTTTTTACTTTATTAACAAAGTCTTTCATATTAGCAGTAGTCAAGATAGGGGCTTTCTCACCTGAAAAACAATACACAAACACAAAAATTCAATACAACATCAACCACTCCACAGCCACAACATAAAACATACAAACCTAAATTACCTAAGTACTCCTCAATCACTTCCCTATCTCCTTCAAGCTCCAACAAACTAGAGTTAGACAACAATTCGGATGATGACATAACCGAAACCAAAAAATCCAACACATAATCCTCACTCTTCGTTCTATTTTCACAATCCAGAATCTTCTTCGGTTTTGAAGACCAAAACACAGGGAATCTTTCATTCATTAACGAATCCAGGAAGAAGGGATAAAATTCCTCACCAATTTGCACCTTCACAAACATCCCCTTAAAATCCTTAAACAATGACTTATACAAATTAAAGATACTACGACCCGGATAACTACTCAATTTTATCCAAGACCGCTTCCATACACCCTTCACCTGAAAGAGAGAGAAAAACAGTTCTAGAGATGGATAACATTCCAAATATTTCATCAAACACTCAAAAGTTCGCACAAAAGTCCAGGAATTAGGAAGTAACTATGTGAGAACACAGTTCAATTGTGACAAAACCCCACATTCAAATTCTGAAAACGGAAGCCTCATACCCAATTCTATCAACATGCAAGTGTACAGGTAAAAGTAGGACCAATCATACCTCTTCTCACATATCCTATCACTTTCCCCATAAGGTAAGAATTTAACCTCTAACTGCTGCCCACTTTTCACCCAGTTAACATCGTTTAATTGCAACACTAAACCGACAGTACTAAAAATTGAAACTCGACTCTTACGTCAACATCAACCCAACCATAAGGGTCCCCCTCGTTAACGACATCTACCTTCTTCTTCCCCATGACTCGACAAAACCCAAACAAGCCAAGCAACTAAACGGACAACTGTAACACAAACAAATAAACACTAACCTTTTTTACTCATGATCTTCTCCTCACACAAAAACATTACAGCTTCACAAGGAAAAAACTGTTTACAAGATACTTGTCTTAATGGAAAGTTACTAAATCCAAAAGCACACACACACACTCTCTCTCTCTCTCTTTCCACTAACCCAAACGTTTTTTATATCCCAACTAGATAAAGTACAATCCCAATTTTCACCCATATCATCGGCCCAACTCTTCCTACGAAAAAAAAAACACGTTGAACTTGGAGGTTACGAGCATGCTCTATCCGACATATACCAACCGAGGATATAGCATCTCAAAAGCTCAACATGCTTATATTCTACAGGCCAAGCTTGGGGACTGTGAATCATGCCAATAACCTCGGTATGAAAACCATCAACATAGCATATCTCGGACAGAGCCAGCACGTGCACAAAGTTCCAGAAGTCAACGTTAAGGCCGGAGATCAATTATAAACCCGATAATCATAACACAAGCTAACATTTGAAAATTAAAATATATTGACCACTACCATCCTAAAAAATAGGCACCACAAAGTCTAGAATGATTACAAAACAACAAGCTCTGTTACCTATAAAAAGAGGAGAGACCAAATGAACAAGACAAGTTGAAAAACCAAGAGATTAAGCACTAAAAGTAAAAAAGCTTTCAAAGAGCATTATTTTTAGTGATTCCACTGATTTGAGCATTAGAGTAGTTTTTGCAGTTTTTGCAGGGATTCCGACGTTTGAATCTTCGTAAGAAGAAAAGACGGATCAACGAAGCCAATAAACCCAGCGCCTGACAAGTTCAAGCTATATGCATCGGCTGGACCATTGATCAACATAGAACAGTGCTGAATTTTCAAATCAGTTGACATTGACCCTTTTTTATGCTTATGGTATTCACATCGAGCCATTTCATTTTTGTCATGCATTGATCCATTTATTAGTTGAGCACTGAGCGATGCCGATCAGTACTTTCTTATCGTACCATTCCGCTTATGGTATGACCACTTTTTATTCACTCTGTTTTTGTTATAATGGGCCTGATTTAAGAAGACTAAAGAACAGAAAACAAAAATTAAATCCATTGAAGTCCCAAATTCCGTCCAAACAAAGGTCCCAAATAAATCCATATGGGGACGACTCATATCCCCCAGCTGGGACTCGGAACAAATGGAGGATTTATAGGTCTCTCTCCTCAAGCTGCATTCGAATTCGAATCCAAAAAGTGGGAAATAGGACCCTCTTCTAGAGAGTGTGTGCGAGTGTAAGGGAAAAAAAAGGTGCCTAGACCAAAATAAAAACTAACAAAACATATTCAGAGTGCTCGGCTTTATATGTTGTTCTGTTTGTCCCAAACCAAGACAAAAAAAAATATTAAGAGTGTATCACATGAGAACAAAAAATTATAATAAAGTGAGAAAATAAAACCTAGAGAGATGCATATAAATAGTCAAAATTGGAAAATAAAACTACATGACCTTTTTAAGTGATTGTATAAATTTTTTAATAACTTTTAATCCTAACCATTTCTGTAAAGTAGTTGGCATCTGAATTAAGATGAACCCAGCTCAATCTACCCAACAATTTTGGCCTGGAATGAAAATTTGTAACAACTGTTCCCAACTTTGGAGTAGGAAACACGTAGGACCACATCAATGATCAAATCTTAACTCATTATTAAAATGTTGAGAAACAAAACTCACTGACATCATAACAAATATTGCTAAATTTATCGAGGCAAAGGTGCAAGAGGAAAACATTCAGTTAGGTTTACTTAATCTTCAGCTATGGTCTACACATCTTGAGCTTAGCATGGGCCTTGAAGAATCTTGACCTATAAAAACTACTACTTAACATTGAAATTGTATCAGACCAAAAAGAAAACTATTGAAACTAATCATATGGTAATGTTAAGGAGACAAAAAAAAGTAGCCAGAACTTGTATTATTTAACATTTATTAATTATCGCAACAGTTAATGAATGTTAAATAAGACAAATTCTAACTGTTTTTGCCTAATTTTCTTTGGTTACCAAACATTTCCGTTGATCATAATACCTTTCTTTTTTTGATAGTATAATTCTATAAAGTTACCAAAATTGTCTTCACCAAATTATCCTTTTCTTCAACTAGGAAATTGTAAAGCTCGTCATTTAAAACAATTATTATCAGTCGGTGAACATGATAAGTAGTAAAAATATTGTAGAAAGAAGCTCGATATCATACTACCATAAAACTTTCAAATGCCAATTATTGTTGGACAATATTAGACCATAAAAGACATATTAACATAATGGGAAAAGTATAAAAATACAAGATTGAAAGAAAAGAAGAGTAAGGAAAGGAGTAATATCAGTGGAAACCACTTGTGCCATGTTGCATTGAATTGAGTTTTGGATTACATGTCATTAACTACTAACATAAATTATAGGCATTAAAAGAATTGCCAGTCCCAATCAATTACACCTGGAACAACAGACATCAAAAGAAGCTAATACAAGTAGAAAAAGAATACAAGTCAAAAATCACTGCAAGATTAATAATAATACAAACAAGACTTACAAAAAAAGAAACAAAAAACTACGAACTCAAGCCAGAAACCTCAGCACTAACAAGCCAATAAAGCCAGAATTGTGATTCCACTAGAAAATGGGGATCAAGGCGCATACAAACGCCAGCCAAGTCAACAACAGCTTCACTGTATTCTTACCGATTGATGCACCGGAACTAATATGTTGAGGCCTGAAAAAGAAAAAATATGGCATAATTTAACCATTTGCACTGGAAAAGAAAAATGTCTGTTGAAAGAGAAGGATTGGGGAACATACTTCTGCAGTTTCTGAAGGGCGCCGCAGAAAAGGGCATTGTCTGGCATGGGAAGCTCAGTCTTGTTGTTAGCCTCTGGATTGACAACTCTGATGTATGTTTCTTGACCGAGATACCAGTTGTCGAGGTTTTCTGTTCTGAGATTCCAAACTCCGACATTGTCCAGCGAGACTAAAATTGCTGTCCATGCTCCGGGATAAACCTACACCGGAAGACAAGGGAAGACTTTAGGTACATGAAAGACATTGTAGAAGTTCAACGGTACATTTGAAATACAAACTTTGTAATTGGTACTGAAGAAGCAGCATAAAATATTTAAAAATTATCCAGTTATTTTCCCCTTTGGCACAACAGGCTATCCAGATAGCATCCTCTGACCGAGTGGTAGCTACTTTGCTACCAGCTATCATAATTCCGTGTTCACCTTAATCCAGCCTATTAAGTAGCCTTTTCAAGGTTCTGATGCCAATGTTAAGTATCTAAGGAAAGTGAAAAACCATACCTTAAAAACTAGCTGTTTAGAGAGTACCACTCTCCTTCAATACAACATCAAGCATCCCATACTACCCGATATAGGACTTTGGTCACCCCATAATACCCATGTCCCCTAGTAGTATGCTTGCCAATTGAGGTTTTCGAGGGTAAATGATGAAAAAGAAGAGCTTGAAGGGTAAAACAGGTTCAGTTGTCACAACAAGTTCCAACTCCAAAACTGCCTTGTTTACAAAGACTTGAGCAGAAACACATGCGAACAGGAAAAACTAACGACAAAACAGAAGTTCTAATGATGATTTGACTGCTTTTTTATTATTCTTTTGATGACAGATTCATAAACAAGAACATATAAATGTTTTCAAGAACAGGATAGCATTAAATATCAGTATACCTGTGCTGTGGTGCGAGCTATTCCATCCCATTTGTTATATGTGCCCCTGCTATTATTAGTCCACTCCCCATAATCCATCCTGCAGACAAAGAAACAAGTTCTAAGTGATATTGTAAGTTCTGAAATGGAATGGCACACAAATGAGAAGGGAATATATCCCTACCCGACGACGAAAAAGGCATAACCATCCAAGTGATAGGAATGCATCTTGGTGTCGTTGTTTTGCAGTATAATCTCCATAAATCCCCTGTAAGTTCCATTAATCACCGATGTCTTGGCCTGAGGTGGTCCAGTTATAGGATTGGTGGGGAAATCAAGCTTGTATACTCCTTTTAATTTGTACTTGTCAGCAAGCCTGATTGGAGTGGAAGGATTGACAAAAGAGATGCCACTGAGTGTTGCTCGATTCTTCCCGTTGATTTTCTCTCTTGGCTTGTTTCTTAGTACATAAATTTCAGTCACATTGATGGAACCATATCGGAAAGACCCTTGTGGGTTGGGACGAGCACCACTTGCTGATACATTCCATCTGCATAATTAACCACATAATCACAAGAGTCAGTCGTCAAGTTTTTGCTTCTCAACACTCAAATTTAAAAATCTAATCTACATAAATTCTAGTGGTGCTATGACTTAATTAAATGTTGTAGTTTAATATTTGCAAAACATTTAATATCTCCATCAACTGGGACACTGATGTACTACAATAAATTTAACAAATATCTCTGTCACTTAATTTGAAAGTGTTCCTGAAACTTAAGAATGATGAATGAAGAGAAGATAATCAACCATGTTCAGTGGAATAATGGAACAATAATGTTATAGAATTGCAGCATAAAGAGACCTGATGGATCTTGCTTGGTTCATTGAGAAAGTCTTGTCAAATTCATCATCTGGAGGTGGTGGAAGAGGACCATGCGCCTTACCCTTGGAATTTGTATAGCGCAAGATACCAACTCCGGTTACTCTTTGCCAGCGTGATTCGTTCACAAACCTGGCGCTTGCAACGATATAGTAATCTGAACTTGCGTTCTGATCCATGGTTACCAGAAAAGAATAAGACTGTCCAACATGAATATCTAAGCTAGTGTAATTCTGTTGCACTGTATACGATCCCTCACTCTCTGCTAGAAGTAAATTATGGCTCTGGATCCTGAAATTCAGACTTGTTGACACTCCAACATTATGTACACGAAGTCGGTAAGTTTTCCCTGTTAAACATTATCAGAAAAATTCAAGGTCTAAACACCAAGCCTCAGCTATACAAACCCACAATATTGATTCATGAGCAATGACGATATTCAAATTCAAGTACCGTAACAACATTATGGGAACAACAAAATTCTTTTCTGCATATATTCTAACATATTTTTACATGCATTATTCAAAAGATATAAGTAAAGTGTGTGAGTACATGAAACCCTGTTGGCTTCTATACTATTATTTGTTCTAAAATTATTATTCTCAACATTCATATGTCGTCAGGTCCCATGTACCCAAACCAATTTTTTTGTGGGTAAAAGAACCAACATATATTCTAGATATTGCTTCTTTGTTTTCATGACTAAAGTCTAAAGAAGTCCAAGATTCTCATGTTGGAATTATACATGACCATACCATGTGCACATCTCCACCATTCATTAAGCTACCTTAAGATGATGAAAAGTAGACATATATAAAGGGTAATAGAGACAATAGTAGAGATGTGCACAATGGCAAAGAAAAGGTTAAAGAAGCAATGGAAGAGATATGCACATGACAAGGTCATGTGCAACTTAAGACGATTCTTTTCCCCAACATTACATGAACTATACAAGGAGACATTCAAGTCTCTAACTTTGACCCAAATGGTATGAAATGATATCAGACCTAACAAAACCACCAATTAGTTAAAATAGATAATAAACAAAAGAACTCAGAGTTCATATTAAATTTCTTCCACTTACCAGGATGAACATCAAACTGCTCAAAATCAATGCCGTCGGGAACAAGTGTATCATTATATCTATACGGACCCTTTCCATTGATGAGAACACCATCAGGCATCCCAAGATCTTTTCCAGCATCAAGGTCCTTCCTCAAATCCTGCATTCCAAGTATTAATTATTGCTTAGCCTGACCAAGATATTTACTTAATCACTTTCTTCTATTTAATTCAATCAACAAAAACTAACCGTGTGATTGCGAGTGTACCAATCGCCAATCATAATGACAATGTCCCCATGTGGGGTGTCAAAAGGAATTGGAATAATGGGTCGGTTGTTTATAATGAATCCACCAAATCCACCAGCTGCTCTCTGCATATTAAGTGAAGGGAAGTAGAAGAAGCTTCCAATCTGATCCTTAACCTGAAACTGGTAAGTCCAGTTCCACTTTGGAGGAATTGGACAGTTTGTGCCAAGAACACCATCTTGCCAAGAACTTCTTCTTTGCTGAACCCCAGACCTGTCTCAACAACCCATAAACAAATATCCATAAATTCATCTCAAAGCTTCTTTAATTAAGAAAACAAATAAAAAAGATCTTAACTTCGGGAAAAAAAAAGGCAGAGAAAAGAAAAAAGAACACCCTTTACCAGTGAAGGAGGAGGTTCTCATCAAGCTTGTTCCGGACATTGACAACAACGTTGTTGTTTGTTGTCACATTGATGGTTGGACCTGGAAACTTGCCGTTTATAGCAATGACCTGAAAATAAATAAAAAAATACAATGCAGATATATATTATATGAAGAAAGTTTTGTTACTAAAACTGAAAACTAAGTAGCACCTTTCTAATCACTCTACCAAACACTAGAATATAACTAAGTGAAAAAACTCAAAACTACTCATCGTGGCATTTCCACAAAAACCACATAGGCATTTCAAATTTTCAAGCTTCACATTGCTATTTGGTGTGACCTATAGTAGATCTGTAAGTAAAAAGCTTGAAACTTTAGGGAATTGAAAATAGAAAAGTAGAAAGCAACCTGTTGAGGAACTCCAAGAGGAGAAGCAGTGAGGTAAGTGACCTCAAAGTTGTAGAAAGCAAATGGATCCTCAGCGTTAGTGAAGTTGAGAAGCAGAGAAACGTTGGTTAGGAAGAAGAAGAAGAAGAGCACAAGAGCTTTAAACAAAGCCATTGGCGTGAGATTCAGAGCAAAGTTTTAAGTTTTGTTGAGTAGACCCTTTATTTTCTTTTATCTGAAATTACATTATCAAATATCAATTTCTATCAGAAAAATAGAACTCCGTGGCAGATAGATACAGAAAAAGAGAGAGAGAGAGAGAGAGAGAGAGAGAGAGAGAGAGAGAGAGAGAGGGTTTGAATGGGGTGTGAAAGGAGTTTGTAGTGTAGAGTGGAAATGGATGATGGGTGGAATCAAAGGCTTTCAAGGGGTGACAGCAAGTAGCCAGTTCATACCTTGCATATTCTGTCTTCTCTATTTGACCCTTGTTCCTCATAAATATAGCTTTACCCCCCTTTTTTTTAATACCACTTTTTACTCTTTTTGATTGCTTATTTTAGTCAGAATTTAATTTTAAATGGACGTGATATTAGTATATTGTACAAATGTGGTTTAAAAATGTGTAATACTAATATATGAACTTGAGGTATTTTTATGTGAAGAGAAGAAAAAAAAACAACTTTCATTTGTCCTTTCTTACAAAATATTACCTTTTATGTTAAAATTTGAAATTTATTAAAAGCTCCCCACAGTTCCCACTGAGAAAGATTGTTTGCCTCACTAAATAAGGGTTTTTCATCCTACTAAATTCCGTGTTTTCATATGTGCACAAATGACACGGTTAAACTTATTTCATGACGTATATAGTTATATACCATGACTCTTCCTTATTCAAATAAATGAATAAATTATGTCACTCTCCAATTAATAATGCAACTCACCTTTATTATTTATTATTCTCAAATTAACTTCAACTTTTATGAAATTTTTCTCATCACCAAGAAAAATAAAATAATGAGAATCAAATATAATTTAGAAAATTACATTAATTCAAGAGTGGCATTATTATTAATTAAGGTGAATTCTACCGTATCTTTTATAAAGTAATATGTAATTTATTCTATGTGATGTGTCACTTTTTAATTGGTTATTAAGTTAATCATGGTTAGACTATTTTATAATTAAATTAGTTTTTAAAATGGGTAATTATGCAATTTTTTAAAGTATTAAAAATCGAAACATGAATTTTTTTTTCCAAATCATTTCCAGAAGATGTATCATAACCCTCTGAAATGACTTTTGGCCTTTTACTCCTCCCCTATTCCTTCGTTCTCATCGCGCCTCCCAAGCAGCACCGCGTCGTTGATTGTAATCAAATTATAAGTCAACTGAATAACTAAAAAACTGATAAGGAGTTTCAAGAACGCAGAGAAGATAGAAAACCAAAAGCATCTGTAGTCCTTTTTCAGCCTCTGAATCAGATTTTGCTCATGTCCCTCAATTTCAGCTAGAAAATACCTGAAATCACAAAAAAACATACAAACTCATAGTAAAGTCCAGAAATGTGATTTTTGTATATGTATAAAAATACATATGTACATGATGACTAATTTTAATGTATAAATAATATTTTTATTATTTTTTATATTTATTATACAAAAATACCATTTAAAAATAGATATAATTAGATAATTGTATAAAGAAATTTATACCTCCTCCTCCTCCTCCTCCTCTTTTCTTTCTTCTTTGTGTTTCTCCTCTTTTTTCTTTGCGTTTTTTATTTTCGTCGTTGTTTTTTTATTACTATTGTTGTTGCTGTATTTTTTCTCCTTCTTTTTCTATTGATTTTGCAACATTATGTATTTTTTTCTTCTTTGTTTGATTTTTCCTTCTAAGAAGAATCCTGAGAATATGAAATAAGAAGATGAAGAAAAAGAAGCACCAGAAGATGAGGAGGAGGAAGAGAAAGAGTTTTGAATTATTCAGAACTTATCAGCACACATACACCAAAAATTCTTAAACAATACACTCGAATATCTTCGTATTACACCCAAATATTTTCGTGTTACACCCAAATTTGCTACAAATACAGAAAAATATTTCTTCTAATGCTGCATTTTTTTCTTCTTCTGTTTTTTCTTATTTCTTTCTTTCTTTTAGTTGAATGAATATAAGTTCATCATCTTCCAAGTAATTTTGTAGCATTATGTGTTTCTTCTTTTTTGTTTGATTTTTTTTTGTTTTTATTCTTGTTAAAAGAGTAAAATAAGAAGAAACTTGCGAAGATAAAATAAAAAAGAAAAGATGAATAAGAAAAAAGAAGAAGATGATGGTGATGATGATGAAAAAAGAAGAAGCAGCAGAAGATGAAGAGGGGGAAGAGGAAGAGTTTTAAATTATGGAGAACTTATCAGCACACATACACCAAAAATTCTTAAATAATACACTCAAATATCTTCGTGATACACCCAAATATCTTCGTGCTACACCCAAATTTGCTACAAATATAGAAAAATATTTTCTCTAATGTTGTATTTTTTTCTTCTTCTTTTTTCCTTATTTCTTTCTTTATTTTAGTTGAGTGAATGTAAGTTCATCATCTTCCAAGTAATTTTGTACCATTATGTATTTCTTCTTCTTTTTTGTTTGATTTTTTTTGTTTTTATTCTTGTTAAAAGAGTAAAACAAGAAGAAACTTGAGAAGATAGAAGAAGAAGAAGAAGAAGAAGAAGAAGAAGAAGATGATGATGATGATGATGATGATGATGATGATGATGATGATGATGATGATGATGATGATGATGATGATGATGATGATGATGATGATGATGATGATGATGATGATGATGATGATGATGATGATGATGATGAAAAAGAAGAAGAAGAAGCAGCAGAAGATGAGAAGGAGGGAGAAAAAAAATTTTGAATTATTCAGAACTTATCAGTACACATACACCGAAAATTCTTAAACAATACACTCAAATATTTTTGTGTTACACTAAAATTTGCTGCAAATATAGAAAATTATTTTCTTTAATATAGAACTTTTACATTACATTCATTTTAAACCATCAACGTTGAAACATTATTCACCTACAGAATCATAAACTACTAACGAAAAAATTAACTAAAATTGAACCACACCTCAACCACTTGATTGGATTCAAAATAATAATCAATTTTGTTCTGGTTCAATTGACAATATGAACTTGAATTATTCATTATCCTCAACAACGAGATAACTGATGATAGAGGAGAATGAGGAAAAGGAAGGAGGAGAATAAGTTCCAATAAAAAAGGAAAATAATAATCAATTTTGTTCTGGTTCAATTGACAATCTAAACTTGAATTATTCATTATCTTCAACAACGAGATAACTAATGATAGAGGAGAAGGAGGAAAAGGAAGGAGGAGAATAAATTCTAATAAAAAAAGGAGGAAGAGGAACAGGAGGAGGAGGTGGTGTTGGTGACGACGATAACGAAGAAGAAGAAGAAGAAGTAAAAGAATGTGCAGTAATGGCACGAAAAAAATGTGCATGCGTGAATATAAATGACTTGTATAGACTTGTATAAAAAAAGGACTTGTATGTAAAGAATAATTGTCCTTTTAAGTGAAATAAAATTATTTGTTTAATATGTAGTTTTACAAATCATTACTGATTCGGGTATCCTAAATATCATAATGGTAAGAATCAGTCCGGTCCAATTTTTGAACCGGTTAAGGATAGAATCGATCAAAACCGATAAGAATCAGTCAAAGTCAGTGAAAGTTGTTCAAAATCGGTGAAAACCGGTTCAATCGAACCGTTCGAGAGAAAATTTCAAAAATGATGAAGATATAGTTTGAACCTCAGTCTTCTTTGTTCCTATATGCTCTCCTTGTTACTAAGCTATGTTGTTCTTTATTATTTTAAATGTTAATTATTAATTATATAGTAAAAACGAGTAATTTTAATCTTCAAACAGTTTAATTAAGTAACTTGCCCTAGTATATAACAATATAATAAATATAAACTAATTAATTAGTCATTAAAATAAAAATATTTACTTTAATATAAAAATAAAATTAAAAAATTTTAAATATGAAAAAATACTAAAATTTTATATACTTATTTAATAATAACTAGATTATAACTTATTGATTGTAACTTGTTGATTATACCCAATAACTCATCAGTTAAACTATTAAATCAGTAAACCAATACTTTAACCAATTCGGTTACCAGTTCAGTTCTGACAATTAGGATAAATATACTATTAAATTATTAATATTATAAAAATATTTAAATAGTTCATTGATTTGTAGAACTTTTTTTTTATCAAGATCAACATATAAAATCTATATCTATAATAAAGGCAGATTTGGATCATGTTTAGACAAGGTGATCAACTATAAAAAATAATTATTTTTGTAAAACTACAAAAAATTAATAATTATTATATTTTTGTACTTTTATTTCTCTTTTTATTATAAAATATAACCATAAGATGAGTAGTTGATTGGTGATTAATTTCTCATGTAACATGGTTGAAATTTATTGCTCATATTGTACAACTTTCAAAAATCAAAATCACAAAATAAAACAAAACATTTGTGGTATTTGATATATATATCCACTTTCTGGTTTGAGGGAATAGCCGATTAGCCGTTGCTGGCACTGTATAACTAGCTAGCAGCATTTCAATGCTCCGCTTCTATATAGCAACAAGCCACCAAGCATTACGATTGGTCCTTATTAATTTTATATGATGATATGATTGTATATTAAATTTGAAGGTGCTCAATGTTTGGGCCCTTCTTTCTGTCTCTCTCCACCGATTCGCTGATGGCAACGGCGTAATTTGCGTCATAACGGTCGGATCCCTGGCTAAAAAGTACCACATGCTTGCTAGCCGATAGCGATTTCAAGTGGGCCCCTTTATACACTATATACCATTCTTTTTCTTTTGGTGGAAAAAATTGGTCAATATGTTTAAAATATATAAATATATTTTAAAAAAATATTTTTTATACATTAAAATTCACATTTGAAACATCTTAATTCAATTTGTAAAAACAAATTTTATTTTAATTAAATATAATATTTAATTATTTTATATTTTCTAATATTAAATATTATTTATGTATTAATTATAAAAAATTTAATTTTGATATATTATCAATATAAAATAATTATATACGTACAATTCAATTAGGTAATTTCACATTAATAAAAATAATTATTTTTTATATTAATTGTGTGAATAATTATTTAAAAGAACGAATGTAGTTACACAATTTTATAAAACACTTTATACTATTAATGTATCAAAATTAAACTCATTAACAAATTAAATTATTAGCTTAATATTATTAAATATTTGTGGGAGAAAAAAAATTTGGGTTTAAATCTTATTTGTTCGTGGTATGTATTCAACACCCAAATTCGATCCTATTTTATAAATAATTATTGCAGATTGAATTATCAACCCACTTCGTTCAGATTGAAGCGGGACGCATGTGCGGATTATGGAATTCCTATAAATAAAATAAATATAGTATTTATGAATATTTACATTTTTCTGTTTTGTTACATATTTCGTTAGCACAGAAAACAAAATAGTAATGAATGTATATTATTTGTACTACCAATGAGATACGTATAAAATTTTATGGATTATGCTACGTATACATCAAAATTAGTCACTAAAATTAACTATCAGTATAAAATATATATTAAAATATAAATACACATTAAAAATAAATTAAACTAGATATGTATTTATATACAAATACATTAGTGAATAATTTTAACGTACGAATAGCATTTTTAAAATTTTATGCATTGATCTTATTTACTCACAAGATAAATTTAAAAAATTATTTAAACATATCTCATTAACAGTACAAACGAGATATACGTTCATATCTTGCTTCTTATGCAAATAAGATAAGATCTATTTTATAATACAATTTGGATTGATTTAAAAGATAAAAATTAGTATAATATATTACCATATTAAATTTTTTTTAACTAAAATCATAACTCATCTGAATTTTTAAAATTATTTAATTCAAAAATTTTAATTGTTAAAAAATTTAATTTAAATAAACATAAATTCATGCATTTGTTTTGAAATTTTTAATGCATTTGTTGTGTATTTATTAAAGTAAACTATTTAAAATTTTCTGTTATTAGACAATAAAAAAGGTCTATGGTCACAGTGAAAAATCGTGACCATAGTTAGTGAAATCGTGACCATAGTTAGTAAAAAGGATGACCATAGATCTATGGTAACGATTTTTGACCTATGGTCACAGCTTTTTTACTGTGGCCTATTTTACCGTGGTCCTACTTATGGTCACGGTTTTTTTTATCTATGGTTACGGTTGTAGTGTTCAAATCCTGGTACTTTAAGCCACGTTTTTTTTTATCGTGGCCATATGTTAATCTATGGTTATGCGTAAAAACTATGACCAGAGGTTGCTATATGGTCACCCTTTATTAAAACCGTGACCATAGCCATAGCCTATATGGTCACCCACCTAAAACTGTGACCATAGCCTTATCTATGGCTATGGTTTTTACTGTGACCATAGTCTCTATGGTCACCCCACCTTAAAACCGTGACCATAGCCTTATCTATGGTCACGGTTTTTCCACGTGACCATAGCCTCTATCGTCACCCTACCTTAAAACCGTGACCATAGCCTCTATGGTCACCCCACCTTAAAACCATGACCATAGCCTTATCTATGGTGACGGTTTTTCACCGTGACCATAGCCTCTATGGTCACCCTACCTTAAAATCGTGACTAAAGTTGACGATAAGCCAAATGTCAGTTCTAAATCTCTTCTCAATAAAAGAATTGCTTTGTTGCAAGTATAGTTCCAAACTAACAATCGACTCACATCAGAGTTTAATTTTATTTGTCACAATACAAACCAATAATAACCGAGAGTATTAGATCTCATGTCATCTCTCAAAGGAATTGCAGTGAGGTATGCATGTTATTGGTTATGAGATTCATGGGTAGTAAAGCAAACAACTAAAGATAACAAATACTAAAGAGGCATTCATGGCAAGGATTGAAAATCAAGGTCTTCTATCCTAGTCATTATTTATAACATAATAATTACCAAGAGTTAAGCTTATTACGTTATTTCCAACATCGGGAGAAGATCAAGTAGGCCTAGTTAATCCCAATCCATAAATAGCATCAATGAAAATAAGATTAACTAACAACTCTAGATCACCAATCCAATTTGGGTATCACTAACTCAAGACTACCAAACTTCTCTTTCCAAGTCAAGAATGCTCAAAATCTACTCTAAAACTAAGCCAAGTATTTTATCAAATATTTGGAAGGCATAAAAGTAAAAGCATGATAAATTGCAATAATAATAATAAAATCTACTACTACCAAATGTAAGAAAATAACAACAATAACTCAAACAAGCATTAAGAGAACATAAAACATCAAATTGCATTAAAGAAAATTAAGATTAACAATAGTGTTCATAAACTAAAAAGTGGCACAAATGAAGAATTAACAAGATAAACTAGAAAATTAAGGCAATAGAATAAGGAAAAGTAAAAGAAACTAGATCAAAATAAGAACTAGAACCTAAATCTAAGAGGAATTTAAACTAAAAATCCAAAATTCTAGAGAGAAGAAGGAGCTTCTCTCTCTAGAAATTGACCTAAAACATATTTTTAACTTAACCTAATTTCTCTCCCCTTTGTTCCTTCTTGAATTTGGCCTCAAATACTTTAGAAATGAGTTGGATCTGGGCTTGAATGAGTCCAGAAATTGCCAGCCACGTTTTCTTTTCTTTAATGAAGTCACGTGCTTCGTGTCACGCGTACACGCAAGGTCATACGTATGTGCCATATTGCGATTTTCAAGGTCACGCGTACGCGCCACATGGTAGATTTCCAAAACTTCATTTCTTCATTAATTCTCCATTTTTATATGCTTTTTCTTCATTTCTTCAATCCAATCCTTGGCTCCCAAGCCTGAAATCACTAAACAAACCCATCAAGGTATCGAGTGGAATTAAAATGAATTAAAATTTAGTAAATTAAGGGCCTAAAAAGCATGTTTATAATCTTAAGTACAAATTAGGAAAAATTCACAAAACCATGCTATTTCATTGAGTAAATCCTAAAATTGGGGTTTATCAACCTCCCTACACTTAAATAATAGCATGTCCTCATGCTAAACTTAAGAAAGATACAAGAAAGGGGTATCAATATTTATTCAATGCAAACTATCTATATGCACTCTATCTACATGCATGCAACTACTTGGTTAAAATAAATCAATTCCCAAGAATACATATATGAACATAAGTGCTAAAGCAATCACACCTAAGTCAAAATCCAACAATTGATTAGAGTTATTGAAAAGAATTTACAAACTTGCAAGATAAGAGATAATCACAGGTGGAACCATAAAATTGAGCAATTGAACCCCTCATCGGATGTGTATACTCTCTAATCGCTCAAGTGTATAGAGTTGATTCTCTCAATTTTATTCTAATATTGTTTTCGCTCAAAAGGGAAAAAGCGCAATTGAAAATAGCCTACCTAAGCACCTACATTCCCCCAAAATAAAGCAATGGAGACGAAAAAGATTACAACTTTGAAGACATGCAATTATTAGAGAAAGCCTTAAACTTTTTCAAAAAAGAAGCCCAGCAAAGTTCAAACATTATGCGACGAGAAAGTATGCACCAGCAAAACACAAAGAAAGGCGACTATTAAGACGAAAAGGCACAGTACCAACCTGCGACGAAGAGGGAGTGATCGTGATGAAGGCATAGTAAACACATGAACGATCCACACAAATGAGCGCGTCGAAAGATCAAAGAAAGTAAGAAGCTTGGAGCAAGAATCAAAGAGCAAGAACCAAAGAAGGGAAACTCTTTTTTGTTGGAGAAGAGCAAAAGACGAAGAACAAACAAAGAGTGATAAAATTCAAAATAAGAAAAGAGGGAAGAAGAAACGGCCAAAGGGATAAAATTCCAATTAATAGGCTTTAAAGGCACTTATATACCCCCAAAGGAAACAACGCTCTCGAGAAATGAACACAGTAATAAAGGAGCGAAAGGCAAAAATTCTTCGCATTTTTTAAACAGCATTTAATGACGCAAAACTGACAGAAGAAGAAGCAGACTGGATAGATGCTTGAACATGACTTCCTCAAAGGGGTTGAAGTCTCAAAACATGACCTCAAGGGGAAGATCGAAGCTCAAGCAGGGATACTGTTTATACCCTGGACCGAGCTATATGGTCCGGGTTGGATGAGGACAAAGCGGCCGACCTCTTCTAAGGCTGTTTGACACCGACCTCTTCCCAAAGAGCTCAGGTAAATCACCATAGAGGCCCAACCAGGCCCAAAACAGAGGACCACAACCCACTTAAAGGCGGCTGGTCAAAAGATAAGTGATCTCATCCAAAAGATAAGATAAGATAACTAACTTATCTCAAGGAAGGTCACTCTACGCCACTATAAATACACTGGAGCACCCATGTAAAACTCATACTCTAACTCTACAAAAAATCTGCTTAAAGCCCATGCTAACTTAAGCATCGGAGTCTCTTGCAGGTACCACCACCCTCCAGTGACCAAGGATCAGTAGCATCCCTAGATCCAGCCAGTCAGACATAACAGTTCCGATCCTACCAGAAGATCTCGTCCGAGATCGACCTTCAGTTTCAGGTAACCCTCGGAACACATAGGATCTATAGTAGTAGGGAGGATGAGAAGAATTATGAATTGGAGTCGCCTGACCCTGAGGAGAGGGTTAGCTTCCCTCCCTAAGAGCGTCCCTTTTTCTATGCCTACGATTACTTCTTTTCTTAGCTGAATATTACCACTCCTTTTACTGCCTTTGAAACCAAACTCTTGTGGAATTGTAATGTGGCCCCTTCTCAGCTTCATCCGAACTCTTTGGCCTTTATAAAGATCTTTCAGTTATTGTGCCAAGAACTGGTGTCCGACCTACCTTGCAACTTTTTCTTTACTTGTTCGTGCTAACCAAACCCGGGGTGGCCAAGAAGAAGGCTTCTTGGATCTCTTTCCGAGCTGCCTCGGGGAAAAAAAGTGTTCTCAATATTTGATAAATCTTTTCTTGACTTTAAGAACTTCTATTTCAAAGTCTGAGCTGTTGAAGGTGCTCAGCCTTTCTTTTTGGATAAAAATAAGGAACCGACCTTTCCTTTATAATGGCAAAAAGATCCTGTAGTCCTTAAGTATCCTTGGGAAAGTTTAGATGAAGTAGAACAGGCTTTCGTGGGTGTTCTAGAGGAGCACTGGGGGGAGCCTCCACACTTGGATACTAAGAGGTTTCTAGGAGATCCTTCCCTTCTCCGGTCCGAACTAGGTAGTATTCGACCTTTTTTTTTATAGAAGTGGTTTTTTCTTTTACTATTTGTGGTGTTTTGTCCTTTTTCTTCTACTGTGTAACTATTTTCCTGGCTTCTTTTTCAGAAATGGTGAGCTCTTTTGATTCAATGAAAATGTTTTGTAAGACAAAAAAGGTTGTAGCTGCCCAGAACTTGTCAAGGAAAGCTTCGGAGGAGGACTCTTCGGACCAGTTGCCTCCCAAGAAATCGGCAGCTGAGTCTCAGGGTCCGAAGAAGATCATTGCAACCCCACGAGTTTGGACAGTTCCCTCTGACCCTCTTCAAACAACTTCTGGTGCTACTTCCTCCCATACTGCTGGTCCCCCTCCAAAAAGGCAAAAGACTGTTGGGACTTATAATCTGGACGACAAAGAGTTTGATGGTGTGGCCTTTGCCACAGAGTTGATTGCTCCTTATGGCCAGGTTTCGACTGACGATGTGTCGATCCTTTAACACCTTAACTTTATAACAAGCAATAGTATTCGGATGGCCAATCTTGGTGCGGCTGGTGCACGAAATTGTGATCATCAATGGCGCCATCAACATGGTACGCTCAATTGCAATCTCAACTCTTTATCACAACTTCGCACAACTAACCAGCAAGTGCACCGGGTCGTCCAAGTAATAAACCTTACGCGAGTAAGGGTCGATCCCACAGAGATTGTTGGTATGAAGCAAGCTATGGTCATCTTGTAAATCTCAGTCAGGCAGATTCAAATGGTTATGGAGGATTGATAATTAAAAGATGAATAAAACATAAAATAAAGATAGAGATACTTATGTAATTCATTGGTGAGAATTTCAGATAAGCGTATGGAGATGCTTTGTCCCTTCCGTCTCTCTGCTTTCCTACTGTCTTCATTCAATCCTTCTCACTCCTTTCCATGGCAAGCTGTATGTTGGGCATCAC
>NC_029772.3:42035777-42036812 GCF_000817695.3 Arachis duranensis | reverse complement strand
GAATTGAATAGAAGAACAATAGTAATTGCATTAATACTCGAGGTACAGCAGAGCTCCACACCTTAATCTATGGTGTGTAGAAACTCCACCGTTAAAAATACATAAGAATAAGGTCTAGGCATGGCCGAGAGGCCAGCCCCCATGATCTAAGATAGCATAAGACTACTCAAAGATAGCTACCCAGATGTAAATACAATAGCAAAATGTCTTATTTATAGAGAACTAGTAGCCTAGGGTTTACAGAAATGAGTAAATGACGTATAAATCCACTTCCGGGCCCACTTGGTGTGTGCTTGGGCTGAGCATTGAAGCATTTTCGTGTAGAGGCTTCTCTTGGAGTTAAACGCCAGCTTTTGTGCCAGTTTGGGCGTTTAACTCCCATTCTTATGCCAGTTCTGGCGTTTTACGCCAAAATTCTTGAGCTGATTTGGAACGTCGGTTTGGGCCATCAAATATCGGGCAAAGTATGGACTATTACACATTGATGGAAAGCCCATGATGTCTACTTTCCAACTCAATTAAGAGCGTGCCAATTGGGCTTCTGTAGCTCCAGAAAATCCACTTCGAGTGAAGGGATGTCAGAATCCAACAGCATCTGCAGTCCTTTTTAGCCTCTGAATCAGATTTTTGCTCAGGTCCCTCAATTTCAGCCAGAAAATACCTGAAATCACAGAAAAACACACCTCATAGTAAAGTCCAGAAAAGTGAATTTTAAATAAAAACTAATAAAAATATGATAAAAAACTAACTAAAACATACTAAAAACATACTAAAAACAATGCCAAAAAGCGTATAAATTATTCGCTCATCACAACACCAAACTTAAATTGTTGCTTGTCCCCAAGCAACTGAAGATCAAATAAGATAAAAAGAAGAGAATATGCAATGAATTCCAAAAACATCTATGAAGATCAGTATTAATTAGATGAGCGGGGCTTTTAGCTTTTTGCCTCTGAACAGTTTTGGCATCTCACTCTATCCTTTGAAATTCAGAATGATTGGCTTCTTTAGGAACTTAGAATCCAGATAGTGTTA
>NC_029772.3:42031525-42034143 GCF_000817695.3 Arachis duranensis | reverse complement strand
AAACTTAGAAGGTTTTCTCGTCCTCGAGCAAAAGAAGAAAGAAGAGAGTAGAAGAAGAAGAAATAGAGGAGATGGAGGTGGCTTTGTAGTTCGGCCAAGGGGGAGAAGTAGTGTTTAGGTTGTGTGAAAATGAAGGAGTGAAAAAGGGTTTATATAGGGGTGGGGAGAGGGGTAGGGTTCGGTCATGGATGGGTGGGTTTGGGAGGGAAAGTGGTTTGAATTTGAATGGTAAGGTAGGTGGGGTTTTATGAAGGGTGGATGTGAGTGGTGAAGAAAATAGTGGGATATGATAGGTGAGGGGTTTTTGGGGAAGAGGTGTTAAGGTGATTGGTGAATGGGTGAAGAGGAGAGAGAGAGTGGTGGGGTAGGTGGGGTCCACAAATCCTGAGGTGTCAAGGAAAATTTATCCCTGCACCAAGTGGCGAGCAAAAATGCTCCCTTATGCCAATTCTGGTGTTAAACGCTGGGCTGGTGCCCATTTCTGGCGTTTAACGCCAGTCTGGTGCCCCTTTCTGGCGTTAAACGCCCATTTGCTGCCCTTACTGGCATTTAAACGCCAGCAAGTTTTTCCTCTAGGGTGTGCTATTTTTCTTTCTATTTTTCATGCTGTTTTTGCTTTTTCAATTGATTTTGTGACTTCCCATGATCATCAACCTACAGAAAACATAAAATAACAAAGGAAATTAGATAAATATAACATTGGGTTGCCTCCCAACAAGCGCTTCTTTAATGTCATTAGCTTGACAGTGGGCTCTCATGGAGCCTTATAGGTACTCAGAGCAATGTTTGGAACCTCCCAACACCAAACTTAGAGTTTAAATATGGGGGTTCAACACCAAACTTAGAAGTTGGTTGAGGCCTCCCAACACCAAACTTAGAGTTTGACTGTGGGGGCTCTGTTTGACTCTGTTTTGAGATAAGCTCTTCATGCTTCCTCTCCATGGTGACAAAGGGATATCCTTGAGCCTTAAACACAAAGGATTCTTCATTCACTTGAATGATCAATTCTCCTCTGTCAACATCAATCACAGCCTTTGCTGTGGCTAGGAAGGGTCTGCCAAGGATGATGGATTCATCCATGCACTTCCCAGTCTCTAGGACTATGAAATCAGCAGGGATGTAATGGTCTTCAATCTTTACCAAAACATCCTCTACAAGTCCATAAGCTTGTTTTCTTGAATTGTCTGCCATCTCTAGTGAGATTCTTGCAGCTTGTACCTCAAAGATCCCTAGCTTATCCATTACAGAGAGAGCATGAGGTTTATGCTTGACCCTAGGTCACACAGAGCCTTCTTGAAGGTCATGGTGCCTATTGTACAAGGTATTGAGAACTTCCCAGGGTCCTGTCTCTTTTGAGGTAGTTTCTGCCTAGACAAGTCAGCAGTTCTTTGGTGAGCAAAGGGGGTTCATCCTCCCAAGTCTCATTACCAAATAACTTGTCATTTAGCTTCATGATTGCTCCAAGGTACTTGGCAACTTGCTCTTCAGTGACATCTTCATCCTCTTCAAAGGAAGAATACTCATAAGAGCTCATGAATGGCAGAAGTAAATCCAATGGAGTCTCTATGGTCTCAGTGTGAGCCTCAGATTCCCATGGTTTCTCATTAGGGAACTCATTGGAGGCCAGTGGACGTCCATTGAGGTCTTCCTCAGTGGCGCTCACTGCCTCTTCATCCTCTCCAAATTCGGCCATGTTGATGGCCTTACACTCTCCTTTTGGATTCTCTTCTGTATTGCTTGGAAGTGTACTAGGAGGGAGTTCAGTAACTTTCTTACTTAGCTGACCCACTTGTGCCTCCAAGTTTCTAATGGAGGACCTTGTTTCAGTCATGAAACTTTGAGTGGTTTTGATTAGATCAGAGACCATGGTTGCTAAGTTAGAGTGGCTCTGCTTAGAATTCTCTGTCTGTTGCTGAGAAAATGATGGAAAAGGCTTGCCATTGCTAAACCTGTTTCTTCCACCATTATTGTTGTTGAAACCTTGTTGAGGTCTCTGTTGATCCTTCCATGAGAGATTTGGATGATTTTTCCATGAAGGATTATAGGTGTTTCCATAGGGTTCTCCCATGTAATTCACCTCTTTCATTGGTGGATTCTCAGGATCATAAGCTTCTTCTTCAGATGAAGCGTCCTTAGTACTGCCTGGTGCAGCTTGCATTCCAGACAGACTTTGAGAAATCATATTGACTTGCTGAGTCAATATTTTGTTCTGAGCCAATATGGCATTCAGAGTATCAATCTCAAGAACTCCTTTCTTCTGATTCGTCCCATTGTTCACAGGATTCCTTTCAGAAGTGTACATGAGTTGGTTATTTGCAACCATTTCAATGAGTTCTTGAGCTTCTGCAGGCCCTTAGTGATGGCGGCTTGTTCTTCTTCTTGAAGATCTTATGGAGTGCTTGACCTCCTCAATGTCTCTTCCTTGCCTTTGTTGCTCCTCTCTCATGACTCTTTGATCTTCCCTAATTTCATGGAGGAGAATGGAATTTTCTTGGTGCTCCACCCTTAGTTGTCCCATGTTGGAACTCAATTCTCCTTGGGAGGTGTTGAGTTGCTCCCAATAGTTTTGTGGAGGAAAGTGCATCCCTTGAGGCATCTCAGGGATTTCATGATGAGTG
>NC_029772.3:42030197-42031170 GCF_000817695.3 Arachis duranensis | reverse complement strand
AAACTTATCAAGGAAAGATGGAGTTCAAATTGTGCATTAAGGAATATTGTTAGTCCATAAATAGAAGGATGTGAGAAGAGGGGAAGAAATTTTCGAAAATTAAAGTGAATTAATTAAAAGAAATTTTGAAAAAAAATGGTAATTGATTTTCGAAAACTAATATTTGAGAAAGAAATAAAGTGATTTTGAAAAAGATTTTGAAATTGGAAATCAAAGAGATATGATTGAAAACTATTTTGAAAAAGATGTGATTAAAACGATATGATTGAAAAGTTATGGTTTTAAAGAGATATGATTGAAAAGATATGATTGAAAAAACAATTTAAAAAGATTTGATTTTTAAAATTAATGACTTGGCTAACAAGAAAAGATATGATTTTGAAAAATTATGGAAACTTGAAAAAATTTGAAAACAAAATCTTCCCTCTTGTGCCATCCTAGCGTTAAACGCCCAGAATGGTATCCATTTTGGCGTTTAACGTCCAAAATACTACCCTTTTGGGCGTTAAACGCCCAGCCAGGTACCCTGGCTGGCGTTTAAACGCCAGTTTTCCTTCCTCACTGGACATTTTGAACGCCCAGCTTTTTCTGTGTAATTCCTCTGCTGTATGTTCTGAATCTTCAATTCTCTATATTATTGACTTGAAAAGACACAAATTGAATTTTTTTTGAATTTTTAATGATGAGGAATAATCAAAATGCAACTAAAATCAAATAAACAATGCATGCAAGACACTAAACTTAGAAGTTTGTATACTACTGACACTAACAAATTGAGAATGTATATGAGAAACAACAAAACACACAAAACAAGAGAATTTAAAGATCAGAGCAAGTAAATCATCAAGAACAACTTGAAGATTAATGAAGACACATGATAAATGCAAGAAGAACAGAAACATGCAATTGACACCAAACTTAAAATGAGACACTAGACTCAAACAAGAAATATTTTTGGTTTTTATGATTTTGT
>NC_029772.3:42029031-42030096 GCF_000817695.3 Arachis duranensis | reverse complement strand
TTCCAGGAATCATGCAATGTTAGTCTAAAGCTTTAGTCTAAAGGAATTAGACATGGCTAGCCAAGCTTCAGTAGGACATTGAATTCAAGAGCTTACATTGCATTCAAGAGCTAAATTGATAAGAATCAATCAGCTTTGGTGATGATGAAAACATCACCTTGAAACACTAGAATTCATTCTTAAAAATTCTGAAAAATTCCTAATCTAAGCAACAAGATGAACCGTCAGTTGTCCAAACTCAAACAATCCCCGGCAACGGCGCCAAAAACTTGGTGTTGTTGCCGGATCAAAACCTGGCACTGTTATTGCAGGGAACAAATGCGAAACTGTAGTTAGGACATTTAATTCCCCGGCAACGGTGCCAAAAACTTGGTGCACAAAATTGTGATCATCAATGGCGCCATCAACATGGTACGCTCAATTGCAATCTCAATTCTTTATCACAACTTCGCACAACTAACCAGCAAGTGCACTGGGTTGTCCAAGTAATAAACCTTACGCGAGTAAGGGTCGATCCCACGGAGATTGTTGGTATGAAGCAAGCTATGGTCATCTTGTAAATCTCAGTCAGGCAGATTCAAATGGTAATGGAGGATTAATGATTAAAAGATAAATAAAACATAAAATAAAGATAGAGATACTTATGCAATTCATTGGTGAGAATTTCATATAAGCGTTTGGAGATGCTTTGTCCCTTCCATCTCTCTGCTTTCCTACTGTCTTCATCCAATCCTTCTTACTCCTTTCCATGGCAAGCTGTATGTTGGGCATCACCGTTGTCAATGGCTACAATCCCGTCCTCTCAGTGAAAATGTTCAACGTGCTCTATCACAGCACGGCTATTCAGCTGTCGGTTCTCGATCATGTCGGAATAGAATCCAGTGATTCTTTTGCGTTTGTCACTAACGCCCCACAATCGCGAGTTTGAAGCTCGTCACAGTCATTCAATTTTTGAATCCTACTCAGAATACCACAGACAAGGTTTAGACCTTCCGGATTCTCATGAATGCCGCCATCAATTCTAGCTTATACCAAGAAGATTCTGATTAAGGAATCCAAGAGATA
>NC_029772.3:41991354-42028993 GCF_000817695.3 Arachis duranensis | reverse complement strand
GAACAAGAATAAGCTGAATTGAATAGAAGAACAATAGTAATTGCATTAATACTCGAGGTACAGCAGAGCTCCACACCTTAATCTATGGTGTGTAGAAACTCCACCGTTGAAAATACATAAGAACAAGGTCTAGGCATGGCCGAGAGGCCAGCCTCCATGATCTAAGATAGCATAAGACTACTCAAAGATAGCTACCCAGATGTAAATACAATAGCAAAAGGTCTTATTTATAGAGAACTAGTAGCCTAGGGTTTACAGAAATGAGTAAATGATGTATAAATCCATTTCCGGGCCCACTTGGTGTGTGCTTGGGCTGAGCATTGAAGCATTTTCGTATAGAGGCTTCTCTTGGAGTTAAACGCCAGCTTTTGTGCCAGTTTGGGCGTTTAACTCCCATTCTTGTGCGAGTTCCGGCGTTTTACGCCAAAATTCTTGAGCTGATTTGGAACGCCGGTTTAGGCCATCAAATATCGGGCAAAGTATGGACTATTATACATTTCTGGAAAGCCCAGGATGTCTACTTTCCAACTCAATTGAGAGCGCGCCAATTGGGCTTCTGTAGCTCTAGAAAATCTACTTCGAGTGAAGAGAGGTCAGAATCCAACAACATCTGCAGTCCTTTTTAGCCTCTGAATCAGATTTTTGCTCAGTCCCTCAATTTCAGCCAGAAAATACCTGAAATCACAGCAAAACACACAAACTCATAGTAAAGTCCAGAAAAGTGAATTTTAAATAAAAAGTAATAAAAATATGATAAAAAACTAACTAAAACATACTAAAAACAATGCCAAAAAGCGTATAAATTATCCACTCATCAGCGGCCTTATCCTGAGTTGTTTAGGAGTCCATAGTTCGTGCTACTAAAGCCTTTATGGAGGATGCTAAAGCTGAGTATGATAGGATTAAGGCTTTGAAAGATGAGCTGGATGCCAGGGTGGCTAAACTTGAGCTTGATATTGAGAAAGAGAAGTCTAGAGCTACTTCAGCGGAGGCAGCTGCTAACCTGGCCAAGGAGATGGCCAAGAAAGCTAAAGAGAGCTATACTCGGACTTATGCCGAGTTATTGGAAATGAGGGAGAGGCTTAAATCTGCTTAGGACGATTACGCCAAGCTTCAAGGCCATATGGTGAGCAATATGACCGATATGTATGAAATTTTGAAAGCTCAGGTCCGAGTTCTTGCTCCTGACGCCGACCTCTGCCTTTTTAGTATGGACACTGTGGTGGAGGATGAAAAGATTGTGCCTGCCCCAGATGATGATGATGAGGGGTCCTCCTCTTGCGCCACCAGTCAAGGCTTCTACAGCTTCAGCTTCTACAATTCCTTCTGCCTAGGTGGTTCCCCCCGAGCATGACCTAGAGATCCTGACTAGCCCGGATGGGGTTGTTGGAGCCGTCCCTATCTCGATTATCCCTCCTTCTCCTCAGGATGCAACTGTTGATGCGACTTCGGATCCTTTATGATTCCTTATTATATCTTTGTTTTGATTATGTATTTGGTACAGTCCGACCTGTGGACTTGTTGAACTTTTGTTAGTTTTTTGTAAGTTTCTGTGGATGACTTTTGGAGACTTAGTTGCTTCCTAGCAACTTTTATTTCAAAAAAAAAACAAACACTTTAAACTCTTGGGCTGCTGTTTTGGGAAGCCTTTGAGTCTTTAATGCTTTAATTTGTGTTTGGATGATACATTGACTTTGATATGCTTGTATTTGAGGTTGTTTTTCAACCTTTGTTTGGAGGGGGTTGCTCTTCAACCTTTATATAGGTGCTTTGGGTTTCCTTGGTTTGACATCCCTTGAACCTTCGCAACTTGTCGTCTGGGCTTCTTTAGTCGAATTCCAAACAATTTCTTGGGTATAAAACCTTCTTAGTTTGTTTGGACGACTTTTTTAGCCTTGTTTTGGGATTATCCTTTTTAGTAGTATCTAGTTTCATAGCCCTAGGTGCTTCGGCTCTAGGTTTTTCAACCTTTGGGACTTTTGCTCGTTCTCCTTTTGTTTCTTTGGGTTGCGCCTTTTTGGTGTCGACCTATATGCCTTCGTTATCCGGGCTTTTAGTCATATTCTAACAACTTTTTAGGTAGTGTTCCGATGGGGAACCTTTTCTTTATAGTTTGTTTAGATGACTTTTTAGTGCTGTTTCGACTTGTGCTTTTGCTTTTTAAGTAATGTCTTTTTTCAAGACTTTGTGCCTTTCAGCTAAGCACTTCTGCCTTGGTTTTTTAACCTTTCTTTGGCCTTTGAGAGATGTTTTTGTCCCTTTTCAGTGATTCTTTCATTGGTCTGACTTCTCTGTCGGGCCTTCTTAAGTTATTTTTAGTAATCCCATTTTTAGTTAGACATCGTCAGGTCACTTTTTCTAGGTTACTTTTTATAACTTTTTGCATTAACTTGCTTCTATCGCTTCACCTTGCCGACCTCTTTGTAATTGGACGATGAATTTTTGCGTTTTATGAGCGTAGATTAATGTGTCTTGGTAGGAAACTTTCTAGGGAATTGACAACTTTCATTCAAATAATAATGAGATAAAAACATAAATAAAAGTGTGTACATGTGAGTGCTTACCCTTCTAGGTCGAGCAGTTTTTTAGATCTCGGTCTGGCGCCTCATTAAAAAACCATTTTAGGAAAAAGAGTACGCCTTGACCTAAGATCTTTACTATTTTCTAGCTATAGTACCTTCTTACGTTATAGGCATGCCATGACCTTGGTAGCTCTTGCCCTTCGAGGTCGGACACCTTATAGTAGCCTTTTCCTAGTACTTCTATAACTTGGTATGTCCCTTTCTAGTTAGCTGCTAGCTTCCCTTCTGCTGACTGACCTGTTCCGATATCATTTCGGATTAAGATGAGATTGTTGGTGGCAAAACTTCGCTGGATTACCTTCCGATTATACCTTAGAGCTGTCTGACGCTTTAGGGCTTCCTCTCTGATCCGAACTTTTTCTCGGATTTCTGGAAGTAGGTCAAGCTCTTCCCTTTGAATTTGGGAGTTGGTGTCTTCGTTGTAGAGGATCACTCTAGAGGATCCTCCTTCTACTTCCACGGAATCATTGCCTCCATTCCGTAAGCAAGTCGAAATGGTGATTCTCCGGTGGTGGAGTGTGGTGTTGTCCGGTATGCCCATAGAACTTGCGGGAGCTCTTTGGCCCAAGCTCCCTTGGCCTCCTGTAGTCTCCATTTTAACCCGTCTAGTATGACTTTGTTGGTGGCTTCCGCCTGTCCATTCTCTTGTGGGTGCTCTATGGAGGTGAACTGGTGCTTGATTTTCAAATCGGCTACCATGTTTCTGAAGCCCGTGTCGGTGAACTGAGTGCCATTGTCGGTGGTAATGGAGTATGGGACCCCAAACCTTGTGACAATATTTCTGTACAGGAACTTCTGGCTTCTTTGAGTGGTGGCAGTGGCTAAAGGTTCAACCTCGATCCATTTTGTGAAATAGTCTATTCCTGCGATGAGGAACTTGACTTGCCCTGATCCCTGAGGGAACGGTCCGAGGAGGTCGAGCCCCCACTTTGCGAATGGCCAGGGTGAAGTGACACAAATGAGTTCTTTGGGTAGTGCAATATGAAATTTGGTGTGCTTCTGACATGGGGGGCATGTTTTGACGAACTCTGTTGCTTCCTTTTCCAAGGTCGGCCAGTAAAAGCTAGTTCGGAGTACCTTTTTTAAAAGAGCTCGCACCCTGAGGTGGTTACCGCACATGCCACCGTGGACTTCCTCAAGAACTTCCCTCATAGCGGAGGTTGGGATGCATTTTAGGAGGGGTGTAGATATTCCTCTCATATATAGGATGTCGTGCACTATGGTGTAGTACTGCGCTTCTCATACTAGCCTTTTTACCTTCTTTTTATCTGAGGGGAGTGTTTCAGACTTGAGATAGCTGACTGTGGGGGTCATCCACCCTTGGTCCTGACCTGATATGGTTAGGATCTTCTCTTCCTCCAAGATTGATGGGTTTTGTAGTGTTTCTTGAATGAAACTTTTATTATTTCCCCCCTGGTTTGATGCTAGCTAGTTTTGAAAGGGCATCAGCTCGGGCATTTTGTTCCCGAGATATATGTCGGACCTCTTATCCTCTGAATTGTCTGAGTTGTTCTTTGGTTTTGTCCAGATATTTTTTCATGGTGGGGTCCTTAGCCTGATAGCTTCCTTTTATTTGCGAGGTGATTACTTGTGAGTCACTGAAGACGGTAAGCCGTTGAGCTCCCACCTTCCTAGCCAGCCTCAAACCAGCCAGTAGAGCCTTGTATTCAGCTTGGTTATTTGAGGCAGGGAACTCGAACTTTAAGGAGAGCTCGATTTTGGGTTCCTTGATCACTCTCTAATATTACGCCTGTGCCACTCCCGATTTTGTTTGAGGAGCCATCCACGTAAAGGCTCCACTCTTTGGGAGTGCCCGGGGTGTCAGTGTACACTAGCATGTCATCTACATAAACCTCCATCAGCTTTCCAATGTGATTGGCGAAAACTTTGTTCATCAGTCTCTGGTATGTAGCCCATGCGTTCATGAATCCGAAGGGCATGACTATGTAGCAGTAGTTTGCTCTTGGGGTTAAGAATGAGGTTTTCTCCTGGTCGGGTTGATACATTGGGATTTGATCCATAAAGGAGAGGTACTTATACCCTGATGAAGCGTCGACTAGTGTGTCTATGTTCGGGAGTGGGTAGGGATCTTTTGGGCAGGCTTGGTTGAGGTCGGTGTAATCAGTGCACATCCGCCACTTCCCATTTGACTTCTTGAACAATACTACGTTGGCTAGCCATAATGGGTACTTTACCTCCCTTATAAACCCTGCCTCCAACAAGGCTTGTACCTGCTCCTCAACAGCTTGCGACCTCTCCGGGCCGAGCTTCCTACGCTTCTGATGCACTGGCCAAGACCCAGGATATAGGGCTAACTTATGACAGATTAGTCCGGGATCAATACCACGCATGTCGGCAGCCTTCCATGCAAAGAGGTCAGAATTATCCCTTAGGAGCTTTGTTAGCAGCTCCTTTAGGTCCCTTTGTAGATTGACCCCTATGTTTGTTGTTTTGTTTCGAGTGTCTCCGATTTGAACTTCTTCGGTCTTACCTTCCGGTTGAGGGTGGAGTTCCTCGCGAGCTCGGATTCCCCTGAGTTCTATAGTATTGGTTTCCTTTCCTCTGGGGTTGCCTTTGAGGTTCATACTTTCGTTGTAACAGCGTCGTGCGAGTTTTTGGTCCCCCTTTATGATAGCGATCCCGTCTGTAGTTGGGAACTTCATGCATATGTGTGGAGTGGAGACCACCATGGCTAGCTAATTTAACATTGTCCGACCTATAAGGGCGTTGTATGCGGAGTTCACATCGACTATGATGTAATCTATGCGCAGCGTTCTAGACCGTGTTCCTTTTCCAAATGTTGTGTGCAGTGGGATGTACCCAAGTAGTTGGATTCGGGTGTCTCCGAGTCCGAACAAGCTATTTGGATATGCTCTGAGCTCTTTCTCTTGTAGGCCGAGCTTGTCAAAGGTGGATTTGAATAGGATATCTGCAGAGCTTCCTTGGTCTACCAACGTTCGGTGGAGATTGGCGTTGGCGAGTATGATGGTAATGACCACGGGGTCATCATGCCCTAAGATGATGCCTGTGGTGTCTTCTTGAGTGAAGGTAATAGTGGAGAGGTTGGGTGACCTGTCCCCTTCTTCGACATGATACACCTCTTTAAGGTTTCTTTTGCGGGATGACTTAGAGATCCCTCCTCCTGTGAATCCTCCATTTATCATGTGAACATGTCTCTCAGGGGTGTGATGGGGACGTTCAGCTCGTCCAACCTCTTCATCCCTTCTTCTCTTTTTCAGTTCATCTGCTCTATTGGCTAAGAACCGATCTAATTGCCCTTCTCATGCCAATTTTTCTATGACATTCTTTCGGTCGTAGCACTCATTGGTAGGATGCCCGTAGATTCAGTGGTATCCGCAATACTCTATCTGACTTCCTCCTCTCTTATGTTTAATCGGGAGAGGTGCTGGGATCTTCTCAGTGTTGCATATCTCCCAGTAAACGTCCACAAGAGACACCCGAAGAGAGGTGTAGTTGTGGTACTTTATGGGTTTCTCAGTGGGTTGGTCTTCTTTCTTCCTGGACTCTTTATCCTTGTCCCGAGGCGGGTAGGAGAATCTGGTCTTTGAGGTTTCTCCTAATCGGGAGTTCTCCTCCATATTAATGTATTTTTCTGCCCGTTCTTGAACCTCATTGAGAGATGTTGGATGCTTTTTGGATATGGAGTGACTAAAGGGTCCTTCTTGTAGGTCATTGATGAGACTCATGATGGCTGCTTCTGTTGGAAGATTTTGTATGTCCAGGAACGTTTTATTGAATCTTTGACGTGGCGAAAATTGGCCGATTAAGATTTTATAGAGAAAACAGCGTTGCAAGTACAGTTCTTAACCGACTAAAATCCGCTTATCAATTTAGAAAAGAGTTGTCATAAAATTTAGAAATAAAATACTGGGAGTATGAATCCCAGGTCATATCCCAACGAGTTGACAAAAGAGTGCTATTTCACTGATAAAAGGTTTCTCAAGAATTTTTAAGAGTTGAAGAACAGAAAAGTAAATAATTGTAAATTAAAGTAATAAAAATTAACAAGAGAATTTATATAATCAAAATGAAGTCCTTAACCGGGAGAAGATTAATCGGAAGTTCTATCCTTGTTGGATGTTCCCAAGTGTAATGATAAGAGGTTGTTGTTCTACTTGGTTATCCTTTACTGATCAAAGGAAAGTAAAAAAACCAACCAATCAACTCTATCCTCAAGTCCTAATCCTTTCCTAAGAAGGGATTAGAGTTAGAGACTAGAAAGTCAGCCAACAACTTCCAATTAAAATTAACACTTGAGTATTCCCAACTCAAGGTTCTCCTCTTAATCAACCCCCAAGTCAAGTTGGAAATCTACTCCATTGACATGAATACTACGTTCACCGGCATATAAGGGGAATAAAGAAAATACATGATAAATTGAATAATAACTGACAATTTATTAAAGGTAAAAATAGTTTTTGCATTAATAAATTCTAAAAACAATCCAATTGTAATTCTAAACAAAGACTAAGGATATGAAAGAGTAAGGGAAAAAGGAAACAAAATAGAATAATGGAAACTTCAACGGAGGTAGTAACTTCTCTCAATATCCAAATAAAAAAGCATCAAAACTAGAAATCTATGAATGTGAGGAAAACCTAGAGGAAGTAGTAGAATTCTCTCTAATATTCCAATCTAAAAACTAAAGCTATGCGTAATGAGAATATGTGTTGAGTCTCTACTTGTCCCCTAGCTCTAGTCTGTGTTTCTGGGCCAAAAATGGGTCCAAACTCGGCCCGAAATCGCCCCCAGTGTTTTTCTGCAGCTGCTGTATGTCGCGCATGTCACGCGTGCACGTCAGGTGCGCGTGCGCGTCGATTGTCCTCTTTGCCTATTGCGCGTACACGCCAGGTGTGTGTGCGCGTCGATGTGTGAGTGCACTAATGTGCACGTGCGTGCCAAGTGCGCATCCGCGTCGCTCCTCGCTGGTCAGCTCCCTTGTTTCCTTGCATTCCTTCCATTTTTGCAAGTTTCCTTTCCGTTTTCCAAGCCACTCCTACCCTATAAAGCCTAAAAACACTTAACGCACAGATCACGACATCGAATGGTATAAAGGAGAATTAAAAATACATCATTTAAAGGCTTAGGAAGCAAGTTTTCAATTATAGAACAAAATTGGGAAGGAATTGTAAAACCATGCAAATTGTATGAATAAGTGTGAGAATAGTGGATAAAATCCACTCAATTGAGCATAAGATGTACCACGAAATAGTGGTGCATAAAATCCCCACACTTAAACATTAGCATGTCCTCATACTAAGCTCAAGGAGATCAAGGGAATGAATGGGGGAGAAGTAAGACTCATAAAGTGCAACCTATATATAAATGCAACTATATGATGAAATGTCTATACCTACTTGGTTAAGGAAATGAACAAGTCTTCTAAGACAAATAAAATTAGATTTCACTAACTCAAATCACACAATAAAAGATAAGTAGACTTGTGAGAAGATAGCTCATGAAAGTAGAAAACATAGAGTCAAGCATCAAACCCTCACTGGAAGTGTATATGCACTCTAATCACTTAAGTGTATAGGGTAATCCACTCTAGTCTCCTCTATTCATGCGTTCTAAAATGTGTTCTTCATCTAACCAATTAACAAATATTTAGTGCATACATGCAAATATCATGAGGTCTTTTTCAAGGTTGTAATGGGCTTAGATAAGGGTGAGGATACATGTATGGCCAAGTGAGCTAAGAATTGAATTCTTGATTAACCTAAGTTTTCACCTAACGCACACACATTCCCTATGCTTATAAAATCATGCATAACTATCCATAGTTTCACTTTTGTGTTTTTCACCTACTCATGTATTGAAATGTTCTTCTATTTTATCTCACATGCATTGATCTTTTTATTGAACTTAACGTTGGGGTGGTTTCATTCCCTAAATTTGAAAATATTATATTTATTTAGAAATAAACATAACATTTCAATGCATATGGTTTTTCTGGTTTCATATGAGTAGGCACCCAAATTCCCTATATTTAAATAAAGTGAAAACACAACACCTCCCTATTAACCCAGGTTCCCCACAATTTTCCACACTTAGTTGATACATAATCTCTATCTTAAACTAACCAAAGATTCAATTTGGCTAATTAATTGTTTTTCTGCTTAAGGTTAGTGATGTGGTACTATATAGAACAAATGGGGATTAAAAGGCTCAAAGTGGTAAACAAAGGTAAAGGAGTGGTAGGCCATTTGAGATAGTGAGCTAATAACAAATGATGGCCTCAATCATACATATGCATGAATACATTAAAAAATGGACATATAGAATGGAACAAACCATAGATTACAATCATAGAGGAGAGAAAACACACAAGAATAAAAATAATGGTTAAATAATGTAACCATGTAACTAAGCTCAAAATCTCACAGGTTGTGTGTTCTTGCTCTGACCATGTTCCAAATTACAATCTTCAGACAAGTTTAACATAGAATTTTTAATTTGAATTAGTGAAATTTTCAAAAAGAGGGTCTTGAAAGGAAACTTATTTTTTTTCAACCAAATAGAACATGCATGCAAACACTTATTACTATGCAATCTATACTATCTAACAACAGAAAACTAACCTATTGGTGTTAAGAAAAAGCAATTACCTCTGGAAGTCAGGTACTGACCGACCTCCCCATACTTAAAGCTTGGCACCGTCCTCGGTGCCATCAGTCAGGAACAAAGGGGGGCTGGTAACAGCATCTCCACAGTCGGGGTCATCATGGCTCCCGGTGCTGGTGGGTGAAGTAGAGTCTGGAGTGTCAGGTTTTTCTTCAAGTGGGTGGTTGCTAACAATCAGCTTCTTGAGGTATGTAAATCGGTGATTGTTACAGTGCTCCATTCGTTTTGCTTGCCGGTCTAATCGGTCTAATCTCTGAAGTATCTGAAGGAGTAGCTGATTAGTTGAAGGTGCTTGTGATGTGGAAGGAGAAAGAATATCTCCACCCGGGTCTACAGTCCGGCTGATAGTGGCTGTTGGGGGTCTGATGTACTTTCCGTTGGGGACTTTCTGATCATCCCGTGGAATCATGGCCTTGGTGTCCCCAACTTTGTAGGAGACTCTGGCTGCTGAGACTAGATCTGAAACTAAGGCGGGAAAAGGTAGGTTGCCCATAATCTGTACGTGTCCCATGGCTTGCCAGAGGTGTCTTGGTAAGTTGAGGGACTGGTCTGTAAGGATACACCAGATGAGAACAGCCATGTCTGCAGTGAGGGAGGACTCGTGAGTGCTCGAAAAGATGTAGTAGGACATAATCTGTGCCCACACATGAGCCTCCAAGGTAAGTGCTGAAGCCAATATGCCCTTAGGTCGGGATCGATGGTATCCATAGATCCATCTGCTGCCAGGGTGTGCTATAACTCTGAGGACATCGTCCCAGTTAAATTGGTATGTTTGGCGCTTGAGAGAGGCTTCTTGGTATACGTCTAATCCTTCTGGAGCAGGGAGAAGATCTAAAACTCGCTAAATGGCCCCTTTAGATACAGGGACTTGCTTCTGACGGACATAGATAGCTGCAGGTTTGGCACATGAAAATTGGAGTAGAATTCAACTAACCATGAAAGGTTGACCTACCTTGGCTGCCTCTGTAAGAATCCCCATTGTTTGCGCTCAATGCGGGGATCTATAAGATCAACAATGTTGGTAGGGAGGATGAGTAGGTGCTCATTGTGGTAATTTCGCTCAGCTAGGATAGGGAACATTTGCTCACAGTAGCGGTTAGTGAACCGCACAGTGTCCTTCGCTGGAAAGGCTTTTTCGGTTTCATCGACCTTGATAATCCTCTTAACCCGCTTTATTGATGGCTTGACTGATGTTGAGGGTGGTTCCTCTGCTGGTGCTCTTTTTGTTCCTTTTCTCGCCGGTGGCTTGTTAGAGGCTTTCTCTTTACCCTTTCTGGTGGCCATCCTGAAAAGGGAGAAAAGAAAGGGACATGAAATCAAGTAGCTAGAACCGGGAGGAGAAAATATACAAGTGATAATCAAAGGGTTAGAGCAAGGAGGAGGGAGGTACAAGTGATAATCCATGCCAAGGTAAAGAAGAATGTCATAAACATATGGTCGCGATTCCATGTTATTAGGACATCAATGGAAATATAGTATGAAAAATGAAGACAAGTAGATGCAAGATGTTTATTAGTATGCCGGCAAAGGCATGAGTAGCATAGATCAGGCATTAATTGCTTAAGTTGATTATCAAATGTAACAAACTAACAACCACATTTGTATTGAAAATTATATTCAATCAATAAAAAATAGCAAGGGTTTTGTGAAAAACAGGTAGTAGAGTAGAAGAATAGAAGAATTAGGAATTCATAATGCCATACGGGCTTTTGCACAAACACTTGGTATGCATGTAAAATATGTTAGGGAAAGTATGAAATCCAACATGCAAGCAATCCGAAAATTGATATGAATTGTCAAATCACTCTTTAATATGTCCACAAGCATTATAGAAGAAACAATCACCCAATTAAATTTTTGACACTAATTAAAAGAATGCAAAAAGAATAGGAAAAATAATAAGAAGGAAGGAAGTAGAGTAGGAAGAAAGAATCTTGAGAAGAAGATGAAAAAAGAGAGATAATGGAGGATGTGAGTGAGAAAGAAGTAAGAGGAGGAGAAGAAGAAGAAGATAGAAAAGATAGAAAAAGAAGAAGAAGAAGAAAAAAGGAAGAAAGAAATTAGGATTAGGAAAGAGAGAATTAGGATTTGGGAGGGAGAGAGAATGAAAACTGGGCGGCGCACTGTGTGAGTGATGTGGCGCAATCGCCACGGACGCGCACTACGTGTGTTTGCGCGAGTCGCAAAAAAGGGAAGGGACACAGATGCGTCCAGTACGCCTGCGAGTGACCAAGGCGGTGCCTCAAGCGCGAGGCCATCACTGCGCACGCACAACTCACTGTAACTTTTGCAGTGGGGTAAAATTTCCATCGACGCGTGCGCGGCATGTACGCGCACGCGTGGATAGCAAAGTGGGGAAAGGGATGCGTACGTGTCAAGGACGCGTATGCGTGCGTCAATTTGTGCTTCTAGCACGAACCTAGCATAACTTTCGGCCAAAACACTCATTTACGCCGATCAACATAGGCACGCGCGCGCGCCATCCACGCTTCCGTGTGGGTCACCCAAACTGAGAGGGGCACGTACACGTCAGGTACGCGTACGCGTGGGTGAGCTTGTGTGTTGGGCTTGCCTCCTGAGCCACTCCCGCGTAACTCTCTGTTCAATCAAACCCATTTCACATCCACGAAGGACGCGGATGCACACTAGGCGCTAGCGCGTCGGTCCCCCCTTTTTTATGCAGAATGCAGTATGCAGTTGATTGTGCAGAAATAATGAATGGATACTGAGAGAATTAAAATAAAATAAAGCGAAGAATAAAATTGAAAAATCATACCATGGTGGGTTGTCTCCCACCTAGCACTTTTCTTTAACGTCCTTAAGTTGGACGGTCTACTAGCTCAGTCTTCTGCTGTTGGTGGATCCTCCAAGAGAAAGATCTTTAGCTCCTTGTTGTTCTTCATCTTCTCATCATGGTACAGCTTTAAGCGATGTCCATTGACCTTGATGAATTTGGAGTTTGAAGGACGACTCAGGTGAAAGATTCCGTATGGCTCTGCCTTCTCTACTCTATAGGGAACTTCCCATCTTGATCTCAGCTTGCTTGACATGAGCCTCAGTCTGGAGTTGTAAAGGAGAACTAATTCCCCAGGTCTGAACTCTCTCCTTTTGATGTGCTTGTCATGCACAACCTTCATCTTTTCTTTGTATAGCCTGGAGTTATCATATGCTTCTAGGCGAAGGTTCTCTAATTCTTATAGTTGCAGCTTCCTTTCAGCTCCGGCCTTCTCAAATCCCATGTTGCATTCTTTTACCGCTCAGAAGGCCTTGTCCTCTACTTCCATTGGAAGGTGACAAGCTTTGCCATAGACCAGGCGGAATGGACTCATTCCTATGGGTGTTTTTTATGCTATCCGGTAAGCCCAGAGCGCATCAACAAGTCTGGTGCTCCAGTCCTTCCGATGAGGTTTGACTATCTTAAGCAATATGCGCTTTATCTCTCTGTTAGACACCTCGGCTTGCCCATTGGTCTGGGGATGGTAAGCTGTTGCTATCTTGTGAAGGATGCCATGTTTCTTCAGTAGGCCTATTAATCTCCAATTACAAAAGTGAGTGCCTTGATCATTCACGATTGCTCGTGGTGATCCAAAGTGACAAATAATATGATTTCTGACAAAAGAGACAACAGTGTTAGGATCATCATTACGGGTAGGAATTGCTTTCACACGCTTAGAAACATAATCTACAGCTAAAAATAAGTATGAAAAACCATTAGATTTTGGAATGGACCCATGAAGTCAATGCCCCAAACATAAAAAATTTCATAGAATAGCATAAGCTGCTGGGTGATGACATGTCTTCATGTCATGTTTTTCTATACTTTTTCATACAAGAAATTGATGATTAGTGCTTAAATATTGCATTCTTTTGTGCTTAAATAGTATATTTCTTTGATCTTTTGATTTTATAAACTTTGTTGAAAATAAGAAGAAAAAGAAGCAAAAAAAGCACAAAATAAGCTAAAAAGAAGAAAAGAGGAATTTTGGGCATGCTTTGAAGATTGAGCACGCTTTGGAACCTTAGAACACACTTTTAAAAGCGTGGCCAATGACTATGATGGAGCACAAGGCCAGCGCTCAACAAAAAGCAAGACTATCGCTCACTAAGTGAGCGTTGTGCTCACTAAAGTGAGCATTTTCGGGCTTTTCTTTAAGCCTTGTGACAGCATGACCATGCCTTCTTCAAAGGCCCATAACTTTAGCTACAGATGTCCAATTGATGCGCTTTCAGTTACGTTGGAAAGCTGATATTCAGAGCTTTTCAACGATATATAACAATCTATATGTGGCACAAAATTGAAGCACAAGTGATAGGCATCTTTAAGGCCCCAAAAGCACTCACCAAGGCACCAAACATGCGCTGGCCAATGTTCGGAAAGGGAATCAAAGAGCGCTCTAATAGAGCTTAAAGAAGTGAGCACTATGCTCACTTGAAATGAGCATTATCGTGCCTCTCAACCAAGGAAATAAGGGAGTGCATCATGCAAAAAGGGGTTCACCAAGGCTCGAAGGGGGAAGCGCACATCAACACAAGACATAGCGCTCAATTATTGAGCACAATGCTCACTTAGTGAGCGCTACACTAGTGAGCATGCTTCACCAAGAGAAAGTGAGTGCTATGCTCACACAACCAAGCGGAGCACTACCCTGGGAGCTAATCAAATGCACCTTGGTCCATGATAATTAAACCAAGCCATCTTGGATCCATTCTTCTTCAAATCCAAAGCAAGCAAAGCCCATTATCATCACTCAAAGGCACAAGATATAGTTAGAATAGGAATTTCATTTAATTGTAATTTGTTTTTAATTTCAATTTCATTTTGTAAAAGCCTATAAAAAGGCATCTGTTCCATTTTAGAAAGGAGGCTGGCTCTAATAGAGAGCAGTAGGAGTAGGAGTAGAATAGAGAGCTCTCTTTTAATTTTCCTTTTTGAATTTAAAGAAATGGAGATCAAATCTGAGTTTTGCTTTCTGTTTCATTTTCTCTCTTCTACAATTGTCAATTTCTCTTTTAGAATTTCATGAGTGATCTAAGTTCTCTTGTTGTTTTAATTCTTCTGCACTTCTACATTTCTGTTTTGGTACTAAATTGATTTGTTTCTGGATTTCCTCATCTGAGAGCTCTTTAGTTTACTGCACTTCACATCTTTCAGTTCTGTTTTAATTCTCAGCACCCGAATCCCTTTATTCTTCCTGCAATTTAAATATCCAATCACTTGTTCTTAAGTTCTTTTCGATTGCTTGATCTATTGCTTTCTTTAATTTCCCTGCACCCAATCCCCTTTTACATTTGATGCAATTTACTTTTCTTGCCCTTTAAGCCTCTGCTAATTTACATTCTGCACTTTAAATTTCTTGTCATTTATATTCTGTTGCTCAATTTCACCCAATTCACCAATGTTATCTTGACTAGATTAATCACCCACTAAAGTTGCTTGATCCATCAATCCTTGTGGGATTGACCTCACTCTTCTGAGTTATTACTACTTGATGCGACCCGGTACACTTGCCGGTAAGTTTGTGTGGAAATTTAATTTTCATCTCATCAAGTTTTTGGCGCCGTTGCCGGGGATTGATTTAGATCAACAATGATTAAGTGGGTGAGAAGTCTAGATTAAGCATTTTTTTTGTTTTTGTTTTCTATTTTAAGCTGATAGCAAGGTGTTTGTGTTTTTGCCTCACTAAGCAAATCTCATCTGAGACATGAATTTCAATTTTCATTGGTGTTGTGTTTTACAAAATTCAAATGGAGTTCAACTCATCTTGTGATCAAACAAGTTTTATGGGATATTACCCACCATCACCAATTGATTATTCTAATGGTGGCTGGGAATATCACCAAGAAAATGCAAATTCTGAGCACTCCAATCATTGGAGATATGCTTCAGAACCACAAGATGAGCAAGAGAATCATATGGAATATTTTTCACCACCACAAAATAATTCAAGTCATTATGGTGGCTGGAAGTATCACCAAGAAATGATAAATGATAAAGTAATTCACATGAGATATGATCTAGAACCACAAGATGATTTATATCAACACCCTCACGGTATTTGGACATGTCAACAAGAGTGTGAACAATTAATTGAAATGGGACACTTCCCAGAAACACAATATGATCCAGATTGTGATGAGTCTAACAATTACTCATATTGTGGCTGGAAAAGTCAAAATCAAAGAGATCTTGGTGATCCATACTATGTTCACCAAGATACATCTTCACTAGAGTGTACTTTCAATAAATTCATGCAAGATTATCCCCCAATGCAACAAGATGATCCATACTGTGGTGAGTTCCACAATTCTTCAAGTTGTGATTGAGAGGATCAAAATCAGAAAGCACTCAACGTGTCATACTCCATTAATCGAGAGCCATTATCACTTGAGCAAACCTTCAATTCATTCATGCAAAATTGTCCAACCTCACCTCCCAGTTTCTCATATGATAATCCTTCATCACTTGATTTTGCCTCAACACAAAGTTTCCTCCAAGAACCATACAACTCAGTCCACGATCCATACCAACCACAAAATGCATTCCACAATTCACAAAATTCATTCCATGCCCCTCAAAACATTACCACAACACATCCATATCCACAAAATTTCTCTCAACCTTCATCTTTTGAGCTAGCATTTGAACAATACCTACAAGCATTCATAGACTCTTGGAAAGAACAAGAAACCCTATGCAATAAGATGGATAGATATTTGGAGCAAATAAGGAGAAACAAAGAATTGCTAAGCAAGGAAGATGAGAACCACTGGGTGGATGTGAAGGAGGAAGTAGAAGAGCAAGAGGAAGAGGCTACTGTGTCAAGTGAATTTTCAGTAAAGAAGGAAGAGGTGGTGGAAATCTTTGAACCTAAACCTGCATACATACAGAAGCCACTTGAGATGACAAAGGAATATGAAAACTCACAACCTCCACAAATTCCCCTGAACCAAAAACTCTCAACACTTAAATATGTGATTGAAGGATATGAAGAGGAGATAAAGAAATCTTGGGAAGAACAACAGACCTCCTCCATGAAAGAGCTATTAAGTCAAATGTTGAGTGCAAAGGAGGAAGTGAAGGAACAAGAAAGTGAGGAAGACAATCAAGAAAACTCATACTCAAGTGAAGCAGATAATTATATAGATGAATGACTCATTGAACCACCAATTCAAAAGGCTTTTGATGAAGATAAAACTCCAATAATCACACAGCAACCAAGTCTTAAATCCAAAGAAGTGAAGGCAACTAACAAGAGCACCAACCCTACCCCTGATCCAACAAGCAAGCTCAATCAAGCCATTAACAAAAGAAAGCTTGCTGAGGAAAGACCAAGACAGGCGACAATAGCTGAATCTTCTTCCCCCTTGAGGTCATTCCTCTTAACAAACTGGAAGAAGAGGAAGAAAGTGAAGAATAACATGTCAAGCTAATGACACTAAAAGAGCGCTTGTTGGGAGGCAACCCAATCTTAGGTAACATTTCATTCCTTTGCTTTGTTATTTTCTCTGCCTACTTTGTTTAAATTTCAATAAATTGGCATATGGTTACATTCTAAGTTTGGTGTTGCCCTGCAATAATTTGTCTTCAATCCCTTTGGATGATTGTATCAATTCTACATGGAAGTGACACACTAAGATTCTAAGTTTGGTGTGCCACTTATTTTTCTATGCAATTCATTCAGCAACACCACTTGTCTGCATAATCATAAGGCCCTTTGCAGTGTTATCTTTCTTTTAGTTAGACAATTTTAGTTTTCTCTTTGTTTTAGTCATTTTCTTGTTTTTAATGTTTCTTTTATTAACTGTTTTTGTTAATACATCACCAAGAGATCCTTATTCATGACAGATTCTTGGCTTGGTGATTGTATTTAACATATAACAGTTTTATTTTGTCTTAGTTCAAATAAAATGGACATGTGATTGCATTCTAAGTTTGGTGTTGCTATGCAACAAACTTTGCTTCCAATCTTTACTGATTCTTGCATTAATTCCAAGAGAAAGTGTCACACTAAGTTTGGTGTGCCACTTATATTTTTAAGCAATGTATCATGCATACCCTCTTATGTTTGCAATCACAATGTCTCTGTTTCCTGTGCCTTGATGATTATTTTACTTGCTTAAACACATGTACTACTAACATTTCATTGTGTGAGACACTCATGATCAATTTTAGCCCCATCACCACTGTTTTAATTGTTGCTTGAGGATGAGCAAACATGAGTTTAGTATGGGAAGAGGGGGAATATAAGGAAAAGGACAACAATAAGGAAGATGACCACAAGGTGGTAACACTTCTTTCTCCTCTTACTTATTTCCAGCACTGAAAAGAGCATGATTATCTTTATCTTCCCTGTATACATGTGTGGTATGAATAAGTGATAAACCACTATTTTATGGTTTATCTTATGCTCAATTGAGTGGTTTTTATCAACTCTTTACTCACTTATTCATACAATTCGCATGTTTTACATTTTCCTTCCTGATTTTGTGCTATGATTGAAAACATGCTTCTTTGATCTTATATTTGCTTATTATTAATCCTCTCTTATTACCATTAGATGCCTTGATATGTGTGTTAAGTGTTTTCAGATATTATAGGGCAGGAATGGCTTGGAGGATGGAAAGGAAGCATGCAAAAGTGGAAGGAATACAAGAAGTTGAAGAAGTTGTTAAGCTATCCAGCCTGACCTCTTCGCACTCAAACGGCTATAACTTTAGCTACAGAGGTCCAAACAATACGGTTTCAATTGCGTTGGAAAGCTAACGTCCGAGGCTTCGATTTGATATATAATTTGCCATGGCTGCCCCAAAGTTAGGTGACGAGAACGCGTGAATGACGCGTCCGCATCGCATCTGCGAACATCAATCCGCGCGGCCGCGTGGACGACGCCTCCGCGTCACTTGCCCGCGACCTGAACGTAACAGAAATCGTAGGGGGGCGATTTCTGGGCTGCTTTTGACCCAGTTTTTAGCCCAGAACACACAGATTAGAGGCTATAAAGTGGGGGAATGCATCCATTCATAATCAAGCTCTCATAATTCATAATTTTAGGTTTAGATGTAGTTTTTAGAGAGAGAGGTTCTCTCCTCTCTCTTAGGATTAGGATTAGGATTAGGATTTCATCTTCTTCAATCATAGGTTCAATATTCCTTTTATATATTTTCCCAATTTAGTTTATGAACTTTTTATGTTTGGATTGATTTTCTTAATTAATGTTATTTGAGGTATTTCAGTTTATGATTGTTTTATTTATAATTAATGTTTTATTTTCCCAATTTAATTTAGATATTTTCCCTTTTGGCTTTGGTTAAATAATTGGTGACTCTTGAGTTATCAAACTCATTGTTGATTGAAAATTAGAATTCTTCAAGAATTAATTTGAGATCCAATAACTCCAACTTTTCCCAAGGAAAGACTGGGACTTGAGGATTCGAATTAATTCATCCACTTAACTTACCTTCATAGTTAGAGGTTAACAAAGTGGGAGAAAAATCCAATTCTCATTATAATTGATAAGGATAACTAGGATAGGACTTCCAGCTTTTCATACCTTGCCAAGGGATTTTATTATTGTTAATTTATTTTACTTGTCATTTAAATATACCTGTGCCCATTGCCCAAACTCTCAAAACCCCCGATTTACAAAACTCATAACCAATAATAAGAACATACCTCCCTGCAATTCCTTGAGAAGACGACCCGAGGTTTAAATACTTCGGTTATCAATTTATTTAGGGGTTTGTTACTTGTGACAACCAAAACGTTTGTATGAAAGGACTTTTGTTGGTTTAGAAGCTATACTTGCAACGGAAATTTATTCTGAATTCTAGACCACGCAAAAGTTCTTTCATCAATAAGCATAGCTTAAATTTTGATTTGTAACATTTTGTTGTGACATCATGACTACCAACTTGAATTCTGTGAGTTTCAAAGCAGTAAGGTATCGTGAATCATAAACAAACAAGGAATTAAAGAAGAACTTAGCATGTTCATACAAGTATTGGAAAGCTAGTATGGTTAATTGTTGCTCAATTGCATTAGATTTTATTTAATTGAAGTTTTCATCTAGGACATTGACAAACGGATTTTTGACGGTTTAGAATTTCACAAATAGAGTCTCGTTGAAAGTATAGCTTCTAAACCAACAAGAATCCTTTCGTACAAAAACTTGTTTGTCACTAAAGCAAACCAAAGAAAAATTAATAACCGAAGTATTTAAACCTCGGGTCGTCTCTCAAGGAATTGCAGGGAGGTGTGGTTGTTATTGGTTATGGAATTGTATTTTTTGGGGTTTTTAAGATAAGAAGCAAGAATACTAACATTTTGACGAACGGAATTCTTGCGTGGTCTAGAATTCACAAATATGTTCTCGTTGAAAGTATAGCTTCTAGACCGACAAGGAATCCTTTCGTACAAAATATTTGGTTGTCACAAGTAACAAACCCCTAGTAAAATTGATAACCGAAGTATTTAAACCTCAGGTCGTCTCTCAAGGAATTGTAGGGAAGTGTGCTTATAATTGGTTATGGAAAAGTGTGTTTTGGGTTTTTGGGTTTTTGGATAGGAAGCAAGATTTGTAAATGGCAAAAGGAATAAACTAACAACTAGAAAAGCTCTTGGCAAGGTATGAGAACTGGAAATTCTATCCTAGTTATCCTTATTAATTATGATGAGAATTGTTCATTGCTCCCACTTAGTCAACCTCTAACTATGAAGGTATGTCAAGTGGATAAATCAATTTGATTCCTCAAGTCCTAGCAATTTCCAAGGAAAGACTAGAGTTATTGGAATTCAAATCAACTAGCAAACACAACAATTATCAATTAACAAAGGAGTTTGACAACTCAAGCGTCTCTTATTACTCAACCAAAGCTAAGAGTATAAAAAGCTAAATTAAAATCATAAATATGAAATACCTCAAATTGCATTAAATAGAGAAATCAAATTAAACATGAGAATTCACAAACCAAGTAGCAACATCAAATAATCAACAAGGGAAAATCCATAAACTAGAGTACTAGAAGAATTAAAAGTAGAAGAAAAATCCTAATCCTAAAACCTAAGAGAGAGGAAAGGGCCTCTCTCTCTAGAACCTACATCTAAACCTAAAAATTGTGTGAATGAAAAGTGTATGATTGAATGGATTGATTCCTGGTGCACGAAATTGTGATCATCAACAATGGCTCCAAAGCCTTTGTAGCGCTCTCAAATATGAATCACACTTAGTCACAACTCCGCACAACTAACCCGCAAGTGCACTGGGTCGTCCAAGTAATACCTTACGTGAGTAAGGGTCGATCCCACGGAGATTGTTGGTATGAAGCAAGCTATGGTCATCTTGTAAATCTCAGTTAGGCTGATAATAAATGTTATGGAGTTTTCAAATAATAAATAATAAATAAGAAAGTAAAGATAGAGTTACTCATGTAATTCAATGGTGGGAATTTCAGATAAGTGTATGGAGATGCTTGTCCCTGTTGGATCTCTGCTTTCCTACTGCCTTCCTTCAATCCTTCTTACTCCTTTCCATGGCAAGCTGTATGTAGGGCATCACCGTTGTCAATGGCTACATCCCATCCTTTCCGTGAAAATGGTCCAAATGCTCTATCACAACACGACTAATCATCTGTCGGTTCTCGATCATGTTGGAATAGAATCCCTTGATTCTTTTGCATTTGTCATCACGCCTAACAATCGCGAGTTTGAAGCTCGTCACAGTCATTCAATCCTGGAATCCTACTCGGAATACCACAGACAAGGTTTAGACTTTTCGGATTCTCATGAATGCCGCCATCAATCTAGCTTATACCACGAAGATTATGATTAAGGAATCCAAGAGATATGCGCCCGGTCTAAGGTAGAACGGAAGTGGTTGTCAGTCACGCGTTCATAGGTGAGAATGATGATGAGTGTCACGGATCATCACATTCATCATGTTGAAGTGCAACGAATATCTTAGAATAAGAACAAGCGGAATTGAATAGAAAATAGTAGTAATTGTATTGAAACTTGAGGTACAGCAGAGCTCCACACCCTTAGTCTATGGTGTATAGAAACTCCACAGTTAAAAATACAAAAGTAATGAAGGTTCAGGCATGGCCGAATACGACAGTAAAAAGTCCTATTTATACTAGACTAGCTACAAGGGTTTACAGAAGTAAGTAATTGATGCAGAAATCCACTTTCGGGGCCCACTTGGTGTGTGCTTGGGTTGAGCTTGATCTTTACACGAGCTGAGGCTTATCTTGGAGTTGAACGCCAAGTTGTAACGTGTTTTTGGCGTTCAACTCTGGTTCGTGACGTGTTTCTGGCGTTTGACTCCAGAATGCAGCATGGATTTGGCGTTGAGCGCCAGTTTATGTTGTCTAATTACGAATAAAGTATGGACTATTATATATTTTTAGAAAGCTCTGGATGTCTACTTTCCAAAGCATCTGAGAGCGCGCCATTTGGAGTTCTGTAGCTCCAGAAAATTCATTTTGAGTGCAGGGAGATCAGATTCCAACAGCATCAGTAGTCCTTTGTCAGCCTCCTATCAGAGTTTTGCTCATGTCCCTCAATTTCAGCCAGAAAATACCTGAAATCACAGAAAAACACAGAAACTCATAGTAAAGTCCAGAAATGTGAATTTAGCATAAAAACTAATGAAAACATCCCTAAAAGTAACTAGATCATACTAAAAACTACCTAAAAATAATGCCATAAAGCGTATAAATTATCCGCTCATCACAACACCAAACTTAAATTGTTGCTTGTCCCCAAGCAACTGAAGATCAATTAGGATAAAAAGAAGTGAATATACCATAAATCCCAAAATATCAATGAATATTAATTCTAATTAGATAAGTGGGACTTGTAGCTTTTTTGCTTCTGAACAGTTTTGGCATCTCACTTTTTCCTTTGAAGTTTAGAATGATTTGCTTCTATAGGAACTTAGAATTTCAGATAGTGTTATTGATTCTCCTAGTTAAGTTTGTTAATTCTTGAACATATCTACTTTTATGAGTCTTGGCCGTGGCCGTAAGCATTTTGTTTTCCAGTATTACCACCGGATACATAAATGCCACAGACACATGACTGGGTGAACCTTTTCAGATTGTGACTCAGCTTTGCTAAAAGTCCCCAATTAGAGGTGTCCAGGGTTCTTAAGCACACTCTTGTTGCCTTGGATCACAACTTTATTTCTTTCTTTTTCTTTTTTTTCACGACTTTAACCACTCAGTCTCAAGCTTTTCACTTGGACCTGCATGCCACAAGGACATGGTTAGGGACAGCTTGATTTAGCCGCTTAGATCTGGATTTTATTTACTTGGGCCCTCCTATCCATTGATGCTCAAAGCCTTGGATCCTTTTTACCCTTGCCTTTTGGTTTTAAGGGCTATTGACTTTCTCTGCTTGCTTTTTTTTTTCTAATTTGTTTTCCGCAAGCTTTTGCTATTCACTGCTTTTTCTTGCTTCAAGAATCAATTTTATGATTTTTCAGATCATCAACAACATTTCTCTTTTTCATCATTCTTTCAAGAGTCAACAATTTTATCATACATAAACTTCACTATCAAAATTTATGACTGTTCAAGCATTCATTCAGAGAACAAAAAGTATTGTCACCACATATAAATAATTTGAATTTTTCTTATTAAGAACTCGAAAATAAAATTGCTTCCTTATTCTAAAAATCTACTATTTTATTCATGTTTAATGATGATGAGAAATTTAAGAGAGGTGAAGGATTTATGGAATTTATTCATAGCTTTAAGACATAGTTACTACATACTAATGATCATGAAGTAGAGACACAAAACAGATAAAAACGAAAAATAGAAAAAATAAGAACAAGGAATGAATCCACCTTAGTGGCGTCTTCTTCTTGAAGGACCAATGATGTCCTTAAGCTCTTCTATGTCCTTTCCTTGCCTTTGTTGCTCCTCCCTCATTGCTCTTTGATCTTTTCTAATTTCATGGAGAATGATGGAGTGCTCTTGATGTTCCACCCTTAATTGATCCACATTGTAACTCAAATCTTCTAAGGAAGTGTTGAGTTGTTCCCAATAGTTGTTGGGAGAAAAGTGCATCCCTTGAGGCATCTCCGGGATTTCTTGGTGATGAGCTTCCTCATGCGTCTCTTGGGTTCCATGAGAGGGCTCTCTTGTTTGCTCCATCCTTTTCTTAGTGATGGGCTTGTCCTCCTCAATGGGGATGTCTCCTTCTATGATGACTCCAGCTGAGTAACATAGATGGCAAATAAGATGAGGAAAAGCTAGCCTTGCCAAAGTAGAGGACTTATCAGCTATTTTGTAGAATTCAAGGGAGATGACTTCATGAATTTCTACGTCCTCTCCAATCATGATGCTATGGATCATGATGGCCCAATCCACAGTAACTTCAGATCGGTTGCTAGTGGGGATGAAGGAGCGTTGGATGAACTCCAACCATCCTCTAGCCACAGGCTTGAGGTCCAGTCTTTTTAGTTGAACCGGCTTGCCTTTGGAGTCTCTTTTCCATTGAGCTCCTTCAACACATATGTCCCGTTCCTAGTGATCCATGCATTGGCATAGAACTCTTGAACCATTAAGATTCTGACTTGTTGGATGGGGTTGGTTAGAACTTCCCAACCTCTTCTTTGGATCTCATGTCGGATTTCCAGATACTCATTTTTCTTGAGTTTGAAAGGGACCTCGGGGATCACCTTCTTCTTGGCCACAACATCATAGAAGTGGTCTTGATGGGCTTTGGAGATGAATCTCTCCATCTCCCATGACTCGGAGGTGGAAGCTTTTGTCTTCCCTTTCCCTTTTCTAGAGGTTTCTCCGGCCTTAGGTGCCATCAATGGTAATGGAAAAACAAAAAGCTTATGCTTTTACCACACCAAACTTAAAATTATGCTCGCCCTTGAGCAAGAGAAGAAAGAAAAGAAGAAGAAGAAGAGAAAAGATGGAGGAGAGTAAGGGAGGTGTATTCGGCCAAGGTGTAGAAGAGGGGGTTGTGTTGTGTGAAAATTAAGGATAATGGAGGGGTTTATATAATGAGGGGAAGGGAGTAGGTTCAGCCATTTAGGGTGGGTTTGGGTGGGAAAGAAATTTTGAATTTTGAAGGTAGGTGGGATTTATAGGGAAGAGTGGATGGATGTGAGTGTTGACGGGGTAATTGGGAAGAGAGATTGAGGTGATTGGTGAAGGGTTTTGGGGAAGAGTGTTTATTGGAAAGAGAGGATGAAGGTTGAGAAGAAGGGAGAATATGGTAGGTGGGGATCCTGTGGGGTTCACAGATCCTGAGATGATCCTGTGTGGTCCACAGATCCTGAGGTGTCAAGGATTTACATCTCTGTGCTAATTAGGCTTGTAGAATGCCTTTGCATGCAATTCTGGCGTTTAAACGCCAAAGTGATGCATGTTCTGGGCGTTCAACGCCCATGTGTAGCATGTTTCTGGCGTTGAACGCCAGTTCCATGCTTGTTTTTGGCGTTCAACGCCAGCTCCATCCTCTGTTCTGGCGTTGAACGCCAGCCAGATGCTCCTAACTGGCGTTTAAACGCCAGTAAGTCCTTCCTCCAGGGTGTGATTTTTCTTCTGTTGTTTTTTATTCTGTTTTTAATTTTAAAATTTTTTTCATGACTCCACATGATCATGAAACTAATAAATCATAAAAGAACAATGAAAATAAAATAAAATTAGATAAATAAAAATTGGGTTGCCTCCCAATAAGCGCTTCTTTAATGTCAATAGCTTGATAGTGGGCTCTCATGGAGCCTCACAGGTGATCAGGTCAATGTTGTATAGTCCCAACACCAAACTTAGAGTTTGGTTGTGGGGATTCAACACCAAACTTAGAGTTTGGTTGTGGCCTCCCAACACCAAACTTAGAGTTTGACTGTGGGGACTCTGTTTGACTCTGTACTGAGAGAAGCTCTGCATATTTACTCTCCCTTGTTACAGAAGGATGTACCTCAATGATCCCCAGCTTCTCCATCACAGAGAGTGGCATAAGATTTATGCCTGACCCTAGGTCACACAGAGCTTTTTCAAAGGTCATGGTGCCTATGGTACAAGGTATTAAGAATTTCCCAGGATCTTGTTTCTTGTGAGGTAAAGTTTGCTGAACCCATGTATCAAGTTCACTAATGAGCAAGGGAAGTTCACCTTCCTAAGTCTCATTACCAAATAACTTGGCATTCAGCTTCATGATGGCTCCTAGATATTGAGAAACTTGCTCTCCAGTTACATCTTCATCCTCTTCAGAGGAAGAATAATCTTCAGAGCTCATGAATGGCAGAAGGAGATTTAATGGAATCTCTATGGTCCCTATACGAGCCTCAGATTCCTTTGGATCCTCAATAGGGAACTCCTTCCTGCTCGAGAGACGTCCCATGAGATCTTCCTCATTGGGATTCGCGTCCTCTCCCTCCTCCTTGCATTCGGCCATATTGATTATATCAATGGCCTTGCACTCTCTTTTTGGATTTTCTTCGGTATTGCTTGGGAGAGTACTAGGAGGGGTTTCAGTGATTTTCTTACTCAGCTGGCCCACTTGTGCCTCCAGATTTCTGATGGAGGACCTTGTTTCATTCATGAAACTTAAAGTGGCCTTAGACAGATCAGAGACTAAGTTTGCTAAGTTAGAGGTATTCTGTTCATAATTCTCTATCTGTTGCTGAGAAGATGATGGATAAGGCTTGATATTGCTGAGCCTATTTCTTCCACCATTATTAAAGCCTTGTTGAGGCTTTTGTTGATCCTTCCATGAGAAATTCGGATGCTTTCTCCATGATGAATTATAGGTGTTTCCATAAGGTTCACCCATGTAATTTAGCTCTGCCATTGCAGGGTTTTCAGGATCATAAGCTTCTTCTTCAGTACTGTTGGATGCATTTTGCCATCCATTCAGACTTTGAGAAATCATGTTGACTTGCTGAGTCAACACTTTGTTCTGAGCTAATATGGCATTCAGAGCATCAATTTCAAGAACTCCCTTCCTCTGAGGTGTCCCATTATTCACGGAATTCCTCTCAGAAGTATACATGAATTGGTTATTTGTAACCATGTCAATAAGTTCCTGAGCTTTTGCAGGCGTTTTCTTTAGGTGAATGGATCCACCTGCAGAGTGGTCCAATGACATCTTGGAAAACTCAGATAGACCATAATAGAATATATCTAATATGGTCAACTCTGAGAACATGTCAGAAGGACACTTTTTGGTCATTTGCTTGTATCTTTCCCAAGATTCATAGAGGGATTCACCATCTTTTTGCTTGAAGGTCTGAACATCCACTCTAAGCTTGCTCAATTTTTGAGGAGGAAATAATTTATCCAAGAAGGTCATGACCAGCTTATCCCAGGAGTCCAGGCTATCTTTAGGTTGTGAGTCCAACCATGTTCTAGCTCTGTCTCTTACAGCAAAAGGGAAAAGCATGAGCCTGTAGACTTCAGGATCTACTCCATTCGTCGTAACAGTCTCACAAATCTGCAAGAACTCTGTTAAAAACTGGTAAGGATCTTCAGATGGAAGTCCATGAAACTTGCAGTTCTGTTCCATTAGAGCAACTAATTGAGGTTTCAGCTCAAAATTGTTTGCTCCAATGGCAGGAATTGAGATGCTTCTTCCATCATACTTGGACGTGGGTTTAGTAAAATCACCAAGCATCCTCCTTGCATTATTGTTGTTGGGTTCGGCAGCCATCTCCTTCTCTTGTTCGAAAATTTCAGAAAGGTTGCCTCTGGATTGTTGTAATTTATCTTCTCTTAGTTTCCTCTTCAGAGTCCGTTCAGGTTCAGGATCAGCTTCAACAAGAGTGCTTTTTTCCTTATTCCTGCTCATATGAAAGAGAAGAGAACAAGAAAAGAAGAAGAATCATCTATGTCACAGTAAAGAGGATCTTTATTATTAGTAGTAGAAGAAAAGAATAAAGAAAGGAGAATCCAAACACAAGGGTAAGGATAGAGGCAGTGACTGGAGATAAAGAGAGGTGAAGAGAAGTGTTAGTAAATGAATAAATAAATAGAAAAAGATGAGAGAGAGAATTCGAAAATTAATTTTGAAAAGGAGTTAATGATTTTTGAAAATTAAAGATGAGATAGAATTAAAATTAAAATTTAAAACAATTAGTTAATTAAAAATAATACTAACAAGAAACTAAAAGATAAGATTCTAGAATTTAAAGATTGAACCTTTCTTAACAAGAAATTAACAACTTCAAATTTTTGAACCAATCACATTAATTGTTAGCATAATTTTCGAAAATAAAGATAAAATTAAGAAAAATATTTTTGAAAAACATTTTTTTAAAAAGAAAATTTCGAAAAATTAATAAGAAAAATGAAAAAGATTTGATTTTTGAAAAAGTTTTGAAAAGATAAGATTTTTAAAATTGAAAATTTGACTTGACTTGTAAGAAACAACTAATTTTAAAAATTTTTAACTAAGTCAACTTAAATTTTCGAAAATTATGAGAAAATTAAGGAAAAGATATTTTTTTTGAATTTTTAATGACGAGAGAGAAAAACACAAATATGACCCAAAACATAAAAATTTTGGATCAAAACACAAGACGCATGCAAGAACACTATGAATGTCAAGATGAACACCAAGAATACTTTGAAGATCATGATGAACATCAAGAACATATTTTTGAAAAATTTTTGATGCAAAGAAAACATGCAAGACACCAAACTTAGAATTCTTTAATGCTTGGACTCTAACAAACAAAAAATGCATATAAAAAATAACAAAAGATACAAAACAAGAAAACATCAAGATCAAACAAGAAGACTTACCAAGAACAACTTGAAGATCATGAAGAACACTATGAATGCATGAATTTTCGATAAATGCAAGAGATTTTTAAAGCATGCAATTGACACCAAACTTAAAAATTGACTCAAAACTCAAACAAGAAACACAAATTATTTTTGATTTTTATGATTTTATGATTTTTTTGTGTATTTTATTTTATTATTTTCTTTTTTTTTGAAAATAAGTTTTGGGAAAAATGAAAGAAAAGAAAAATTTTGAAAAATTTTTGAAAACTTTTTTTTAGAAAAGAAAATTACCTAATCTGAGCAACAAGATGAACCGTTAGTTGTCCAAACTCGAACAATCCCCGGCAACGGCGCCAAAAACTTGGTGCACGAAATTTCGATCATCAACAATGGCTCCAAAGACTTGGTAGCGCTCTCAAACGTGAATCACACTTAGTCACAACTCCGCACAACTAACCAGCAAGTGCACTGGGTCGTCCAAGTAATACCTTACGTGAGTAAGGGTCGATCCCACGGAGATTGTTGGTATGAAGCAAGTTATGGTCATCTTGTAAATCTCAGTTAGGCTGATAATAAATGTTATGGAGTTTTCGAATAATAAATAATAAATAAGAAAGTAAAGATAGAGTTACTCATGTAATTCAATGGTGGGAATTTCAGATAAGTGTATGGAGATGCTTGTCCCTGTTGGATCTCTGCTTTTCTACTGCCTTCCTTCAATCCTTCTTACTCCTTTCCACGGCAAGCTGTATGTAGGGCATCACCGTTGTCAATGGCTACATCCCATCCTCTCAGTGAAAATGGTCCAAATGCTCTGTCACAGCACGACTAATCATCTGTCGGTTCTCGATCATGTTGGAATAGAATCGCTTGATTCTTTTGCATTTGTTATCACGTCCAACAATCACGAGTTTGAAGCTCGTCACAGTCATTCAATCCCGGAATCCTACTCGGAATACCACAGACAAGGTTTAGACTTTCCAGATTCTCATGAATGCCACCATCAATCTAGCTTATACCACGAAGATTCTGATTAAGGAATCCAAGAGATATGCGCCCGGTCTAAGGTAGAACGGAAGTGGTTGTCAGTCACGCGTTCATAGGTGAGAATGATGATGAGTGTCACAGATCATCACATTCATCATGTTTAAGTGCAACGAATATCTTAGAATAATAACAAGGAGAATTGAATAGAAAATAGTAGTAATTGCATTGAAACTTGAGGTACAATAGAGCTCCACACCCTTAATCTATGGTGTGTAGAAACTCCACCGTTAAAAATACAAAAGTGATGAAGGTTCAGGCATGGCCGAATGGTCAGCCCCCAAAATGTGATCAATAGTCTCCCCAGATGAATAATAAAATAAAACTGAGACCAAAGATATCTAATACGATAGTAAAAAGTCCTATTTATACTAGACTAGCTACAAGGGTTTACAGAAGTAAGTAATTGATGCAGAAATCCACTTTCGGGGCCCACTTGGTGTGTGCTTGGGCTGAGCTTGATCTTTACACGAGCTGAGGCTTATCTTGGAGTTGAACGCCAAGTTGTAACGTGTTTTTGGCGTTCAACTCTGGTTCATGACGTGTTTCTGGCGTTTGACTCCAGAATGCAGCATGGAACTGGCGTTGAGCGCCAGTTTACGTCATCTAATTACGAATAAAGCATAGACTATTATATATTGCTGGAAAGATCTAGATGTCTACTTTCCAACGCCATTGAGAGCGCGCCATTCGGCATGCTGTAGCTCTAGAAAATCCATTTTAAGTGCAGGGAGGTCAGATTCCAATAGCATCAGCAGTCCTTTGTCAGCCTCCTATCAGAGTTTTGCTCAGGTCCCTCAATTTCAGCCAGAAAATACCTGAAATCACAGAAAAATATGCAAACTCATAATAAAGTCCAGAAATGTGAATTTAGCATAAAAACTAATGAAAAAATCCCTAAAAGTAACTAGATCATACTAAAAACAACCTAAAAACAATGCCAAAAAGCGTATAAATTATCCGCTCATCAATTCCCCCACTCTGTAGCCTCTAATCTATATTTTTTGGGCCGAAAACTAGGTCTAAAGCAGCCCAGAAATCGCCCCCAGCAATTTCTGCAGTGACAGTACGTCGCGCATGTCGCGCGTACGCGCCAGGTGCGTGTGCGCGCCGATGGACTTTTGGCCAATGTGCGCGTGCGCGTGCTTTGCGCGTGCGCATCCATGAACGCCAGGTCAACTATAGCAAATTATATATCATTGTGAAGCTCCAAATGTTAACTTTCCAACGCAATTAGAACCGTCTCATTTGGATTTTTGTAGCTCAAGTTATGACTGTTTGAGTGCGAAAAGGTCAGGGCTGACAGCTTTGCAGTTCCTTCAGCTTCTTGTATTCCTTCCATTTTTGCATGCTTCCTTTCCATCCTCTAAGCCATTCCTGCCCTGTGATCTCTGAAAACACTTAACACACATATCAAGGCATTGAATGGTAATAAGAGAGGATTAAACATAGTAGAATTAAGACCAAAGAAACATTTTTTCAATCATAGCACAAAATCAGGAAGGAAAATGTAAAACATGTGAATTCAATGAATAAGTGTGAGATTAGTGGATAAAATCCACTCAATTAAGCACAAGATGTACCACGAAATAGTGGTGCATCAAATCTCTCCACACTTAAATATTAGCATGTCGTCATACTAAGCTCAAGAGAGGCAATAAGAGTGAAGAAGAATGGTAGACAGTATGAGATGCAACCTATTTGTATGAGTGCAACTACATACAAAATGTTTCTACCCAATTGGTTAAAAATAGATAAACTTTCCAAGAACAAATATGAACTGGATTTCACTAATTCAAATCATAAAAATAAAGTACAAATAGACTTGCAAAAGAAAATAGCTCGTGAAAGCCGGGAACAGGGAATCGAGCTTCGAACCCTCACTGGAAGTATATACACTCTAATTACTCAAGTGTTTAAGGTTCGATTCTCTCAATTCTCTACTAACCTTGATTTCTAAGACTTGCTCTTCATCTAACAATCAACAAAGAATTAATGTACAAATACACATATCAAGGGGTCTTTTAAGGGTTGTAATGGGGTCAAGGTCAAGTTAGGATTTTATTTGGTTAAGTGGACTGAAATCTGAATCCTTAATTAACCTAAACTTCTCACCAAACTTAGGACAATCCATGTAATTACAATGCAAGATCTAACTGCCCATTAACTATGTTTACCACACATTCATGCATCCCAAATTTAAGTACAACTCATATGCATTGATATTATTACTTAACTTGGGGCATTTTGTCCCCTTTTTATTATTTGCTTTTTTTTCTTCTTTTTCTCATATTTTTTTCTTTTGTTTTTTCTCAATGCATATGATTAAGGTATTTCATGCATAAATATGTCCTCAACATTCTTTTTCATATTTTTACAAGAATATACAACACCCAATTCTCAAACCAAATGTTTTCAATCCCAATTTTCCCCATACTTAATTCGTGAGAACTTTCACTAGTCTAAGCTAACCAAGGATTTAAATTAGGGCCATTATTGTTTTCCGCTTAGAGTTAATGATGTGCTAAAATAAAGAACAAATGGGGTAAAATAGGCTCAAATTGGTTTGCAAAGGATAATGAAAAGGTAAGGCCATATGGGTATGTAAGCTTAGTGAAACAAAGGCCTCAATCATATAAGTGCATGCATACATCAAACCAAGGAAATATAGAATTAAGCAAGATATAGATCACAATTTTAGAGAGAACAACACACACCAAAACAAAATATTGGTTGATAAAATGCAACCAATCAATTAGGCTCAAAATCTCACTGGTTTTGTGTGTTCGAGCTCTAAACCATGTTCCAATATAATATTTCTTCAAACAGGTTTAACAAAAAATTTATTCAAATTAGTGAAATGCTATAAGAAGTTTCTTGAAGAAGAATTCATCATTTCAACCAAGCAGTGGTAGAATATGCACAAAATCAAACAAACATGCAATCAAACATGCAAATGCAATAATGAACTAACAAAGAAAATCCCACATTGGTGTTGAGAAGGCACTAACTAACCCGTGGAAGTCGGTATTGACCTCCCCACACTTAAAGATTGCACCGTCCTCGGTGCATGCTGAGATGTGCAAGTGGACGGGTGGCTACAACTGATACTTTTCTCCAAGAGTTTGTGCGATGGACTTGTCTTTACCCCATTGAAAAACATTTCCTTTCACTTCTTGGTGGCCATTGAAGAACTGAAAATTGATGGTTTAGAAGTTATAGTAAACTCTTGTTGTAAGTATAGTTACTAAACTAAGCAATCAACCTTTCTTACAAATGTTTGGTTGTCACAAGTAACAAACCCTTTTGAAATTGATAACCGAGTATTCAAACCTCGGGTCGTCTTCTCAAGGAATTGCAGGGAGGTATGACTTATTATTGGCTATGAAAAGGTAAAATTTTGGGGGGTTTTGAGAATGAGGAACAAGTATGATAAATGATAAGCAAAATAAATAAATAACCATAAAATAAACTCTTGGCAAGATATGAAAATTCGGAGGTCCTATCCTAGTTACTCCTATGAGAATGGAAGTTAATCCCACTTAGTTAACCTTTGCGTAAGCAAGGGAAAGTCAAGTGAACTAATCGGTTAGAATTCCCAAGTCCTAGCCAACTCCTAAGGAAAGACTATAGTTAGTGGAATTCAAATTAATTAGCCGACATAACAATCAATCATGAATAGTTGATAACTCAAGAGCTTCCAGTTAATCAATTAAAGCCAATAATATAAAAAGCTAAATAAGAATCTTAGATCTGAAATACCTCAAAATCATGAATTAATAAAGATATTAAATGTAACATGGGCAGTTGTAGCCAAATAAAGAAGTTGAGTTGAACATAGAAATCCATAAACTAAATTGAGGAAATAAATAAAAGGAACATTGAACCTGATATGAAAATGAAATAATCCTGAAGTGAAAAGAAATACTAATCCTAAAAATAAATTCTAATCCTAATCCTAATCCTAAGAGAGAGGAGAGAACCTCTCTCTCTAAAAACTACATCTAAAACTAAAATTGTGAATTATCAAAGCCTGTTGAGTCTCTGCAAGTTTCCTGACTTTAATCTGTATTTCTGGGCCGAAAACTGGGTTAAAATGCGGCCCAGAATCTCTGCCAGCGACTTTTGTAATTCTGCAGATCGCGCACGTCACGCGTCCGCGTCGTCCATGCGTTCGTGTCACTTAGCATTTCTCGTACCACGCGTGTGCGTCGTCCACGCTTTCGCATCGTTCGTGCAGCTTCCAATCCGCGCGGTCGCGTCAGGCACGCGAACGTGTCACTCTGATTTCTTCTATTTAGCGCGGTAGCGTGAGCCATGCGACCACGTGACTTCTCGCTGGTCATCTCCTCAATTCCTTGTGTTCCTTCCATTTTTGCACGCTTCCTCTTTATTCTCTAAGCCATTCCTGCCCTATGAAGCCTGAAACACTTAACACACAGATCAAGGCATCGAATGGTAATAAGAGAGGATTAAGATTAGCTAAATTAAGACCAAAGAAGCATGTTTTCAATCATAGAACTAAACTAGGAAGGAATTGTAAAGTCATGCAAATCTTATGAATAATTAGGTGAAAAGCTTGATAAAACCACTCAATTAAATACAATATAAACCATGAAATAGTGGTTTATCAACCTCCCCACACTTAATCATTAGCATGTCCTCATGCTAAACTCAATGAGACCAAATAAATGAATAGGAAAAGGCAAGACTCATGCAATGCAGCCTATGAATGTGATTGCAACTACATGCAAAATATTTCTACCTACTTGGTAAAAAAAAGCAAATAAATCCTTCAAGAATAAATATGAACCGGATTTCACTAATTTAAATCATACAGTGAAAATAAGTAAACTTGTAAGAAGATAGCTCATAAAAGCAGGGAACATAGAATCAAGCATTGAACCCTCGCTGGTAGTGTATATCACTCTAATATCTCAAGTGTATAGGGACTTCACTCTAATCTTCTCTAATCATACTTTCTAAACTTTGTTCTTCAGCTAACCAATCAACAAATATTTAGTATACTAATGCACATATCATGAGGTCTTTTCAAGGTTGTAATGGGGCTGAGGTAAAGGTGGGGATGTATATATAAGGCTAAGTGAGCTAACAGAGTGAATCCTTGATTAGTCTAAGATCTCACCTAACATATACATACTTTATAAAGTTTCCCCACACTTAAACAATTACACAATTTCTATCTTAAGCTAACCAAGGATTCAACTTGGGAATTTTATTTTGTTTTTCTGCTTAAGGCTAGTAATGTGGTTATAAAACAAGAGGGGATTTAAAGGCTCAAGGGGGCTAACAAGGGTGATATAAAGGTAGGCTAATTTGGGAATGGTGAGCTAGAATCAAACAATGGCCTCAATCATATGCAAGCATGTAAATATACTAAATAATGGACATATAGAATGGAACAAAGTAAAGATTGCAATTATAGAGAAGAAAACACACAAGAATAAAATATTATGGTTAAATAATGTAACCATGCAATTAAGCTCAAAATCTCACAAGTTGTGTGTTCTTTGGCTCAAAAACCATGTTCCAAATACAACTTCAAACAAATTTAGCACAAATTTTTTCAATTTAAATTAGTGAAATACTATAAAAATTTCTTGAAAAAGAAAATATTACTTCAACCAAGTGGCAAAATATGCAAAAAATCAAAGAAACATGCAAATGCAAGTCAAATAAACATGAAAATGCAACAAATAACAAGGAAAATAAACCATTGGTGTTGAGACAGAAGAGTAACTAATCCATGGAGATCGGTATCGACCTCTCCACACTTAAAGATTGCACCGTCCTCAGTGCATGCTAAGATGTACAAGTGGACGGGGGTTGTTGTTCCTCAGCTGGTGCTCGCTTTGTTCCTTTCCTTGCCGGGGGTTTGTGAGTAGCTTTCTCTGTACCCTTCTTGGTGGCCATCCTGAAAAGGGAAAAAGAAAGTAACAAGTAAAGCTAGGGGATCCAGCAAGGAAGAGAGCGGGAAAGGTGGTAATCAATGCACAGTAAAGAAGAATGATGTTAACACATGGTCATGACTACATGTGAAAAGTCATCAATGGAAATATAGTAAGTGCATGTGATGACAGTTAAATGCAAGATGTTTATTGGCATGCTGGCAAAGGCATGAGTAGCATAGATCAAGCATTCAATGTCCAAGTTGGATTACCAAGTCTTCCAAACTAATAATATGTTTGTAAAAATAATTATATTTAAATAATAAAATAGAGAAGGGGTTATGTGAAAAGCAGGCATTTAGAGTAGTAGATTTAAAAGAAATCTAAAAATAGTGCAAAATGCCATATGGGCGTTTTCACAAACACATAGCATGCATGTTAAATAAGGTGTGGAAAATATTAATTAGAACATGCAAGAACCCTTATAATAATATATAATTGTTTAAACAAATCCCAAATAATCCATAAGCAAAATATGGGGAATAGTGACCCAAATAAATTTCCAACACCAATTAAAAGAAAAAAGAAGAAAAAGAAAGGAAGGAAGAAAGAAATAAGAAGGGAAAGAAAAGATATAGATTTGGGGAAGAAAAGATGAGATATCTTGGCTGATTTGGATAAGCTGTGCGGCGCAGGCGACGCGAACGCGTGAGGGATGCGTTCGCGCGGTTGGCGCTATTGTCAAGTGACGCAGCCGCGTGGGGCACGCGGTCGCGTGGGGCACGCGGTCGCGTGAGTGAATTCGTGCTACTAGCGTGAGGGCAGCCGCGCGCTCGTGCAACTTTCTGTTTGAAACTCATTTTGCCAAGATTTTGGGTGACGCGGCCGCGTGGGTGACGCGATCGTGTGATAGGCCATATTGTTGGGATTGACGCGGACGCGTGGGGCACACGTTCGCATGGCAGGGCTTGTGCTGCTAGCACGAGTCCAGCCCAAATTTGGCGCAACTTTCGGCCATACACCCTTTTTACGTCGAATGTGAGGCACGCGTTCACGTGGGTGACGCGGACGCATGGGAGGCATTTTTTTCACATGATGCGGACGCGTCAATGACGCGGTCACGTGGATTAAGTTGTGCCAAAGGCACGCCTCCAGCCACGCTTTCGCGTGACTCTCTGTTCAATTTGCTATCTTCCCAACGTACTTGTGACGCGGACGCGTCAACGACGCTGTCGCGCCGCGTGCAATTTTTTTTATGCAGTATGCAGAATGCAATGCTTAATGTGAATGCTATGCATGATTCCAAGTTCAATAAAATAAAATAAAACTAAAAAAAACAAACAAAACTGAATAAAATTAAAATTGAAAAAGGAACGATCATACCATGGTGGGTTGTCTCCCACCTAGCACTTTTAGTTAAAGTTCTTAAGTTGGACAATTGAGGAGCTTCCTGTTATGGCGGCTTGTGCTTGAACTCATCCAGAAATCTCCACCAATGTTTGGAGTTCCAGTCGCCTCCGGGGTCCCAAACAAGGCACAGAAAGCCTTCAAGTAAGTTAAAGCAAGTGACAAGGCCCCAGGAGTATTGATTTCCAGATTGAATTCCGGTGTCCCAAACCTTGCTTTTGCACCCGTCTTCTTGTTGAGCAATATTGTTCCATCCGGGTGGCAAACAGTCTGAATTCTCACTGAAGCAGCCAGACAACTTCCTAGACCCATTCAGTTGAGCTCTACACCAACCTTTGCGTTTAAATGTTGAGCACACAACCATGTTGAACCTTGCTTGAAAACTTCTTCCACGGTCCATCTTCCTCGTACTCTTAATGCCACAAAGAGTTCTAAGTTGGCCATCCGTCTCCAGTAGCCCGTATTCAAGTGGAATTAGAAAGCTAAGGGATATGAATTTTACCCACTTGAATGTTGTGAAGGATGATGGCAACTTAGGGGGAGGTGTTTCTAATGAACGTGCAAGCTCCACTCCCTTGTGCTTGTCTTCGACATCTTCCACCTATTTGTAATCTTCAATATCAACCTCTTCCTTTTGGTGAATTTCTTCAAATTTAATCTCTTCTTCATTGTTCACCAAGGACATGGGATGTTGTGTTTCATCTTCTTTAAACTCCATATCAAGTCCAATGGAAGAAGATTCAAATGTAGATAAGAATTCATCAATGATTGAATCCATCTTTTGATCGTCTCATTCAAAGTCTTCAACTATGATATGCTTTGGAGGTTGTACACCCTCCTCAACCACTAACGTCTTTGAAGGATGCTGTATAACTTGACTTTCCCATGGAGGTTCAGCATCTCCTAAGTCTTCAACCACTGCCTCCTCTTCTTCTTCAATAATTTCGGCTTCCTCCACTTGTTCCAATATCAAATCGTGCTGCTCACTATCCACCGGAGTGCCCAATTTCTCCTTCCTGCTACGTTCTTCAGTAGATTTCCCACATGAAACCATGGGGGTTCTTTGAATGTCCGAACGTCGGGAAGGTAATTGATTTCTTGCTTGATCCAAGTATTTAAGTATGAAATCATATTCATCCTCGATGATTTTCTTTTCAACTATTTCTTCACCTTCAAGCACAAAATCCTCCTTGTCGTCTTTTTTCACTAGTTCTTCAATCGCGCAGTCAACTTCAAGGGTCTCTACTACCTTCACCTTTAGTGCCTCCTCTAGCTCCGTATGAAGTATGGATTCGCGAA
>NC_029772.3:41966366-41991233 GCF_000817695.3 Arachis duranensis | reverse complement strand
AGGGTTGAATATTGGGTGTAGAGGGTTGGCCCAAGCGGGATATAAGTGCTTGAAGAGTAGAGGCGAGACTAGTGATAGAGGCAAGTTTCCTTTCTATGGAGGTTTGGGGTGGTTAAGAGGGTTCATTTGTTGGGAGAAAAGGTTCATAACACGGAAGTGGTTCCTCTTGATAAGGATATGGAGATGATGTATATTGGGGTGGTGGTTCTGGGTATGGTTCATATGGTGGTTGGTGTGGTGAATAAGGATTGAGGTCATATGGAGGTGAATGGTGGAAAGGGGCTTGTGAGTGTGGTGGTTCAAAGTTATGTTGTGAGGATGGTCTCTGAGCATACGGTGGGGCCTGTTGGTAGCTACTAGGCGGTCCACCATATCTATCAGCTTGGTATGCATTGTAGGATGGTCTTTGTCTGTGATATCTTGGAAGGTGTTGTTGCCTAAAGGGTTGATCAGATCCTCTTGGCTCCGTCCATCTTTGATTGCTTTGACCTTGATGCATATTCCTGTTATAGCTTCCATTCCTTGCAACAAAATTAGAACTAAACTCAAAGTAAGAGGGGTGAGAATTCATAGTAGTTATCAGAAATAAGGGGGAAAAAGGAGAAACAAATAAACAAGTAAAAGAAAAATATTTTTTTTTTATTTTTTTTTTGAAAAATATTTACAATAACCAATAATAAGGCACACGTTTGCAATTCCCCGGCAACGGCGCCATTTTGAAGAACTGAAGATTGATAGTTTAGAAGTTATAGTAAACTCTCGTTGTAAGTATAGTTACTAAACCAAGCAATCAACCTTTCTTACAAACGTTTGGTTGTCACAAGTAGCAAACCCTTTTGAAATTGATAACTGAGTATTCAAACATCGGGTCGTCTTCTCAAGGAATTGCAGGGAGGTATGACTTATTATTGGCTATGAAAAAGGTAAAATTTTGGGGGTTTTGAGAATGAGGAACAAGTATGATAAATGATAAGCGAAATAAATAAATAACTATAAAATAAACTCTTGGCAAGATATGAAACTTCGGAGGTCCTATCCTAGTTACTCCTATGAGAATGGAAGTTAATCCCACTTAGTTAACCTTTGCGTAAGCAAGGGAAAGTCAAGTGAACCAATTGGTTAGAATTCCCAAGTCCTAGCCAACTCCTAAGAAAAGACTAAAGTTAGTGGAATTCAAATTAATTAGCCGACATAACAATCAATCATGAATAGTTGATAACTCAAGAACTTCCAATTAATCAATTAAAGCCAATAATATAAAAAGCTAAATAAGAATCTTAGATCTGAAATACCTCAAAATCATGAATTAATAAAGATATTAAATGTAACATGGGCAGTTGTAGCCAAATAAAGAAGTTGAGTTGAACATAGAAATCCAAAAACTAAATTGAGGAAATAAATAAAAGGAACATTGAACCTGATATGAAAATGAAATAATCCTGAAGTGAAAAGAAATCCTAATCCTAAAAATAAATTCTAATCCTAATCCTAATCCTAAGAGAGAGGAGAGAACCTCTCTCTCTAAAAACTACATCTAAAACTAAAATTGTGAATTATCAAAGCCTGTTGAGTCTCTGCAAGTTTCCTGACTTTAATCTGTATTTCTGGGCCGAAAACTGGGTTAAAATGCGGCCCAGAATCTCTGCCAGCGACTTTTGTAATTCTGCAGATCGCGCACGTCACGCGTCCGCGTCGTCCATGCGTTCGCGTCACTTAGCATTTCTCGTACCACGCGTGCGCGTCGTCCACGCTTTCGCGTCGTTCGTGCAGCTTCCAATCCGCGCGGTCACGTCAGGCACCCGAACGCGTCACTCTGATTTCTTCCATTTCGCGTAGTCGCGTGAGCCATGCGACTGCGTGACTTCTCGCTGGTCATCTCCTCAATTCCTTGTGTTCCTTCCATTTTTGCACGCTTCGTCTTTATTCTCTAAGCCATTCCTGCCCTATGAAGCCTGAAACACTTAACACATAGATCAAGGCATCGAATGGTAATAAGAGAGGATTAAGATTAGCTAAATTAAAACCAAAGAAGCATGTTTTCAATCATAGAGCTAAACTAGGAAGGAATTGTAAAATCATGCAAATCTTATGAATAAGTGGGTGAAAAGCTTGATAAAACCACTCAATTAAATACAATATAAACCATGAAATAGTGGTTTATCAGCCATCCTGAAAAAAGAGAAAAGGAAGAAGAGTAACCCACAAACAAAGATAGGAAAACAAATAGAATATGGGTGGGTTGGTACCAAATAATGAGGATCTCAACTACATGGTAGCTACAACATCTAAGTGAGAAAATAATAGATGCAAGTGGCATATCAATAGTGCTAAACTTGCGATAATGGGGGGGGAGGGAGTGTGGGTAATGAAAGACAATATAAGTGCATATCAATGTAAATGGAATACAAGTATCATAAAAATTAGCATTGACTTATAAGTAATAACACACAACAGTTTAAAACAAGTCACGAAGCCCCAAAATAATTCAAGAAAAGATGCAACAGTTGAATAAGAACATTTAACACCAATGGTAAAATAGGAGATTAGAAAAAGAGATAAGAATATGAATAAAATTAAAATGCAATGAAGGAAAGTATGCAAATGCAGTAAGCAAAAGAGAATGAAAGAGAATAAGAATGAGAAGGGAAGACAAAAATTTGAAAGCTGGCGGCGCAATCGACGTGCACGCGTACGATATGCGTACACGTTCATGGAGAGAAATGTAAGGGCGCGGATGCGCACAGTACGCGGACGCATGGGTTGCCAGGTGTGGAAAAAGGACGCGCACGCATTAGGGACGCGTACGCATGGGTGAATTTGTGCCTCTAGCACAGTACCAGCCCCGGACCAGCACAATTCTCTGGCCAAACAAGGTTTTACGCCAATTTCTCCATCCACGCGGACACACCTTAGGCGCAGACGCGCGGGTCGCCAAGAGAAGGAACGGCGCACACGCGTACAGTACGCGTGTGCATGGAATGGATGGTGCCTAAGGCACGTTTCCTGCGCAGCTCCTGTGCCACTCTCTGTTCAATCTCACCCAAGTCGCATTCACGAAGGACGCGGACGAGCACTAGGCGCGCGCGCGTGGAATGCTCTCTTTTTCTTTTTTTCTTTTTAATGTAGAATGCAGGTGATCATGCAGAATGTATGCATGAACACTGATAAAAAGAAAACAAAATAAAACTAAGAAGGAAAAGGAACTATTATACCTTGGTGGGTTGTCTCCCACCTAGCACTTTTAGTTAAAGTCCTTAAGATGGACATTTAGTGAGCTCCTTGTCAGGGCGGCTTATGCTTGAACTCTTCTAAGAATCCCCACCAATACTTGCAATTCCAATAGCCTCCGGGATCCCAAACTAGGCGCATAATGCCTTCAAGCAAGTTGAAGCAAGCGACAAGGCCCCAAGAGTGTTGATTGCTAGAATGAATTCCGGGGTCCCAAACCTTGCTTTTACACCCGTCTTCTTGTTGATCATCATTGTTCCAACCGGGTGGCAAGCAATTTGAATTCTCACTGAAGCGTCCAAACAACTTCCTAGACCCATTCAAACGAGCTCTACACCAACCATTGACTTTCAACTTGGAGCATATGACTATATTGAACCTTGCATGACAACTCCTACCACTGACCATCTTCCTCTCTCTCTTGATGCCACAAAGAGCTCTAAGTTGACTATCCATCTCTAGTAGCCCATATTCAAGTGGGAAGGTAAAGGTTAAGGATAGGAATTTTATCCACTTGAATGTTGTATTGGATGATAATGGCTTTGGAGGAGGTGTTTCTGATGATCTTGTAAGCTCCACTCCCTTGTGCTCTTCCTTGATAACTTCCACCTCTTTGCAAGCTTCTTCAATTTCAACCTCTTCCTCTTGGTAGCTTTCTTCCAATTCAATCTCTTCTGTATTGCCTACCAAGAACATGGGAGGTTGTGCTTCTTCTTTTTTAAAATCCAACTCTTGATCAACCTCTGCAAAGTCTTCAACCATGATCTGCCTTGGAGGTTGTATGCCCTCCTCAACATCAACATCAAACACCTTGGAAGGAGGCTCTATGACTGGACTTTCCAATGGAGGTTCAGCATCTCCTAAGTCTGCAACCACTTCTTTCTCTTCTGTGATAATTTCAGCTTTATCCACTTGCTCTAAGACAAAATCAGACTCCTCCTTGATGTCTTCCTTCGCTAATTCTTCAACCACCACTCCGCCTTCAAGAGTCTCTACTACCTCCACCTGTAGGGCCTCCTCTAGCTTCTTCTGAAGTATGAATTCGCGAAGACGATCCCTTCTCTCTTGTTCCATGCCAATAGCATAATTAGGATCATCTTGCTCTTGGATTGATAGATGTGGGTGCTCTTCCATGGAGGGTGGTGATGGGATGGAGAGATCATTATGTGGTTGAAAAGGAAGTGCACTAGAGCTTGAGGGTTGAGTATTCAAGGTAGAGGATTAGTCCATGCGGGATATAAGAGCTTGGAGAGTAGAGGTTAGACTAGTGAGAGAGTTAAGTGTGTTCTCCATGGAGGTTTGGGGTGGATAAGAGGGTTCATTTGTTGGGAGAAAGGGCTCAAAACACGGAGGTGGTTCCTCTTGATAAGGATATGGAGATGGTGTATATTGAGGTGGTGGTTCTATGTATGGTTCATATGGTGGTTGATATGGTGGATAAGGGTTGGGGTCATATGAAGGTGAATGGTGAAAAGGGACTTGTGAGTAGGGTTGAGGGCTATATTGAGGAGGGGGTCCATAGGCATATGGTGGTGGTTGTTGATAATCAAGAGGGTGTTCACCATATCCATTATCTTGGTATGCCTCTTGGAAGGGCTCTTGGTCATAGTATGTTGGTGGAGGTTGTTGCCAAGAGGGTTGATTAAATCCTTGTGGCTCCTTCCATCTTTGGTTATCCCAACCTTGATGCATGTTCTCATTGTAGCTTCTATTTCCTGCAACATATTTTGAACCAAACTCATAGCCAAAGGGGTGAGAGTTTATGGTAGTAAATAAAAATAAAAACTAATAAAAATAAGCAACTAAGTCCTAAAACTAACAAAAACTAGCAAACAATCAAAAAGCAAAATATTTACAATAACCAATAATAAGGCACACGTTTGCAATTTCTCGGTAATGGCGCCATTTTGACGAATGAAATTCTTGTGTGGTCTAGAATTCGTAAATATGTTCTCGTTGAAAGTATAGCTTCTAGACTGACAAGGAATCCTTTCGTACAAAAGATTTGGTTGCCACAAGTAACAAACCCCTAGTAAAATTGATAACCGAAGTATTTAAACCTCGGGACATCTCTCAAGGAATTGCAGGAAAATGTGCTTATAATTGGTTATGGAAAAGTGTGTTTTGGGGTTTTAGATAGGAAGCAAGAATTGTAAATGGCAAAAGGAATAAACTAACAACTAGAAAAGCTCTTGGCAAGGTATGAGAACTGGAAATCCTATCTTAGTTATCCTTATCAATTATGATGAGAATTATTCATTGCTCCCACTTAGTCAACCTCTAACTATGATGGTATGTCAAGTAGATAAATCAATTTGATTTCTCAAGTCCCAGTCAATTCCCAAGGAAAGACTAGAGTTATTGGAATTCAAATCAACTAGCAAACACAATAATTATCAATCAATAAAGGAGTTTGACAACTCAAGTGTGTCCAATTACTCACCCAAAGCTAAGAGTGTAAAAAGCTAAATTAAAATGATAAATATGAAATACCTCAAATTGCATTAAATAGAGAAATCAAATTAAACATGAGAATTCACAAACCAAGTAGAAACATCAAATAATCAACAAGGGAAAATCCATAAACTAGAGTACTAGAAGAATTAAAAGTAGAAGAGAAATCCTAATCCTAAAACCTAAGAGAGAGGAGAGGGCCTCTCTCTCTAGAACCTATATCTAAACCTAAAAATTGTGTGAATGAAAAGTGTATGATTGAATGGATTGATTCCCCCACTCTGTAGCCTCTAATATGTGTTTTCTGGGCCAAACACTGGGTCAAAACAGCCCAAAAATTGCCCCCAGCGATTTCTGCAGTGATAGTATGTCGCGCATGTCGTGCGTGCGCGCTAGGTGCACGTGCGCGCCGATGGACTTTTGGCCAATGTGCGCGTGCGCTGCGCGTCCCTAAACGACAGGTCAACTATGACAAATTATATATCGTTGCGAAGCCTCGAATGTTAGCCTTCTAATTCAACTAGAACCACTTCATTTGTATCTTTGTAGCTCAAGTTATGACCATTTGAGTGCAAAGAGGTCAGAGCTGACAGCTTTGCAGTTCCTTCAGCTTCTTGTATTCCTTCCATTTTTGCATGCTTCCTTTCCATCCTCTAAGCCATTCCTACCCTGTGATCTCTGAAAACACTTAACACACATATCAAGTCATTGAATGGTAATAAGAGAGGATTAAACCTAGCAGAATTAAGACCAAAGAAACATGTTTTCAATCATAGCACAAAATCAGGAAGGAAAATGTAAAACATGCGAATTCAATGAATAAGTGTGAGATTAGTGGATAAAATCCAATCAATTAAGCACAAGATGTACCATGAAATAGTGGTGCATCAGACATTTTATGAAATTATTTGAAATCATGAAAACCTTGAAGAAGCAATTACAAATTAAAGCAAGAAAAGAAAAAGGGAAAGAATGAGAAAGCTGAAGGCTCTGAGTACCAATGACAATTCATTTGTTTAAGTAATTGTGGTGTTTATGTATCAAGAAAAAAACTTGAAAACAAAATACTTAGAGCCAAGGTTAGGCTCAAGTGCAAATGCACTCCTTCAAAACTCAAGGCTCTAAGCATGAATGATTAGAGAGTTGAGAGAAGAAACAAATGAGCTTAAAGAAGTCCTCTAATTAAATGCTTGTGGTGCTTATGTGTCAAGTGGTAATACTTGAAAACAAAGCATTTAGAGTCATAGCTTTGTTATCAACTCATGGGATAAAGCACCCAAAAGGAGAAGCTAATAAGAAAATCAAAAGCTTGTTTCAAGGAAGAAATATAAGGAAAAGATTTCATAAATTGAGCTAGATAGAAGCATCAATCATTTATTTTTCTTTTGTGATTGTGGAATGCATAGAAAACTAGCCAACCATGAATATTGAGTTGCTATTCTTCTCACCTTGGATTGTCAATCTCTATTGTATGATTCTTTTCTTGCTTGGGGACAAGCAAGGTTTAAGTTTGGTGTTGTGATGACATGTCATCATGTCATGTTTTTCTATGCTTTTTCATACAAGAAATTGATGATTAGTGCTTAAATATTGCATTCTTTTGTGATTAAATGGTATATTTCTTTGATCTTTTGATTTTATAAACTTTGTAGGAAATAAAAAGAAAAAGAAGCAAAAAAAGCACAAAATAAGCTAAAGAAAAAAAGAGGAATTTTGGGCACACTTTGAAGATTGAGCATGCTTTGGAACCTTAGGCCACGCTTTTAAAAGCGTGGCCCATGACCATGAAGGAGCACAAGGCTAGCGCTCAACAAAAAGCAAGACTAGCGCTCACTAAGTGAGCATTTTCGGGCTTTTCTTTAAGCCTTGTGACAGCATGACCATGCCTTCGTCAAAGGGTCATAACTTGAGCTACAAATGTCCAATTGATGCGCTTCTAGTTGCATTAGAAAACTGAAATTCAGAGCTTTCCAATGATATATAACAATTCATATTTGGCACAAAATTGAAGCACAAGTGATAGGCATCTTTAAGGCCCCAAAAGCACTCACCAAGGCACCAAACATGCGCTGGCCAAGGTTCGAAGAGGGAATCAAGGAGCTCTCTAATAGCGCTCGAAGAAGTAAGCACTATGCTCACTTGAAGTGAGCATTATTTTGCCTCTCAACCAAGAAAATAAGGGAGCGCATCATGCAAAAAGGGGTTCACCAAGGCTCGAAGGGGGAAGCACACATCAACACAAGACATAGTGCTCAATTATTGAGCACAATGCTCACTTAGTGAGTGCTACACTAGTGAGCATGCTTCACCAAGGGAAAGTGAGCGCTATGCTCACACAACCAAGTGGAGCACTACCCTGGGAGCTGATCAAATGCACCTTGGTCCATGATAATTGAACCATGCCATCTTGGATCCATTCTTCTTCAAATCCAAAGCAAGTAAAGCCCATTATCATTACTCAAAGGCACAAGAGAAAGTTAGAATAGGAATTTCATTTAATTGTAATTTATTTTTAATTTCAATTTCATTTTGTAAAAGCATATAAAAGGCATCTATTCCATTTTAGAAAGGAGGCTGGCTCTAATAGAGAGCAGTAGGAGTAGGAGTAAAATAGAGAGCTCTCTTTTAATTTTCCTTTTTGAATTTGAAGAATTGGAGATCAAATTAGAGTTTTGCTTTCTATTTCATTTTCTCTCTTCTGCAATTGTCAATTTCTCTTTTAGAATTTCATGAGTGATCTAAGTTCTCTTGCTGTTTTAATTCTTCTACACTTCTACATTTCTATTTTGGTACTGAATTGATCTGTTTCTGGATTTCCTCATCTGAGAGCTCTTTAGTTTACTGCACTTCACATCTTTTAGTTCTGTTTTAATTCCCAGCACCTAAATCCCTTTATTCTTCCCGCAACTTAAATTTCTAGTCACTTGTTCTTAAGTTCTTTTCGATTGCTTGATCTATTGCTTTCTTTAATTTCCCTGCACCCAATTCCCTTTTATATTTGATGCAATTTAATTTTCTTTCCCTTTAAGCTTATACTAATTTACATTCTGCACTTTAAATTCCTTGTCATTTATATTCTGTTGCTCAATTTCACCCAATTCACCAATGTTAGCTTGACTAGACTAATCACCCACTAAAGTTGCTTGGTCCATCACCTGTGGGATCGACCTCACTCTTGTGAGTTATTACTACTTGATGCGACCCGGTACACTTGCCGGTGAGTTTGTGTGGAAATCTAATTTTCACCTCATCAATTTTTGGCGCCGTTACCGGGGATTAATTTAGATCAACAATGATTAAGTCAGTGAGAAGTCTAGATTAAGCATTTTCTCTGTTTTTGTTTTCTATTTTAAGCTGATAGCAAGGTGTTTGTGTTTTTGCCTCACTAAGCAAATCTCATCTGAGACATGAATTTCAATTTTCATTGGTGTTGTGTTTTACAAAATTCAAAGGAGTTCAACTCATCTTGTGATTAAACAAATTTTATGGGATTTTACCCACCATCACCAATTGATTATTCTAATGGTGGCTGGGAATATCACCAAGAAAATGCAAATTCTGAGCATTCCAATCAATGGAGATATGATTCAGAACCACAAGATGAGCAAGAGAATCATATGGGATATTTCCGACCACTACAAAATGATTCAAGTCATTATGGTGGCTGGGAGTATCACCAAAAAATGATAAATGATGAAGCAATTCACATGAGATATGATCTAGAACCAGAAGATGATTTATATCATCACCCTCATGGTATTTGAAGCATATGCAATTACAAAAGGATCCTTACCTGCGCGCTGGGCCAGCGCGGCTCCTACAGCATGGTTGGAGGCATCACACATAATCTCAAAGGGCTGGCTTCAGTCTAGTCTTCTCACAATTGGAGCTTGAGTCAAGGCGATCTTCAGCTTATCAAACGCTTCCGTACAGTCAGCACTCAGCTCGAACTCAACATCCTTCTGTAGCAGTTTGGATAAAGGTAATGCTACCTTACTAAAGTCCTTGATGAATCTCCGGTAGAAACTTGCATGGCCAAGGAACGAACGGACTTCCCTCACGGAGGAGGGGTAAGGTAAACCAGAAATGACATCTACCTTTGCTGGATCTACATAAATACGAGTATTAGAGACAACATTTCCTAGAACAATACCTTGTTTTACCATAAAATGGGACTTTTCAAAATTCAAAACAAGGTTTGAACTAACACACCTGTCTAATACTCTAGATAAGCTATCCAAGAAAAGGCTAAATGAATCACCATATACGCTAAAATCATCCATGAAAACTTCCATACAACTCTCAATAAGATCAGAGAAAAGACTCATCATGTACTTTTGGAAAATAGCTGGTGCATTGCAAAAGCCAAAAGGCATCCTCTTGTAAGCATATGTTCCAAAGGTACATGTAGAAGTAGTCTTTTTCTGATCTTCAGGAACTATATGAATCTGAAAATAGCCTGTGTAACCATCTAAAAAGTAGTAATGCAATTTACCTGACAGGCGATCCAGCATTTTATCAATGAATGGCAGGGGGTAGTGATCCTTACGAGTGGCCTGGTTGAGGCGCCTGTAGTCAATGCACACCCTCCAGGAATTCTGCACTCTAGTTGCTGTGAGCTCTCCTTGCTCATTCTTTACTATAATGACTCCAGATTTCTTGGGCAGCACTTGTACTGGGCTGACCCATTTGCTATCCGAGATTGGATAGATGATATCAACTTCAAGCAGTCTGGTCACTTCCTTCTTGACAACCTCTAGGATGGTGGGATTCAGCATTCTTTGGGGTTGACGGATAGGCCTTGCTCCCTCTTCTAAAAATATTCTGTGCTCACAAACTTGAGGGCTGATGCCTACTATATCCGCCAAGCTCCACCCAATTGCTTTCTTGTGTCTTCTCAACACACTAAGCAATTGCTCCTCCTGTTGGGATGTGAGTTCCTTTGCAATGATAACTGGGAGGTTCTGATTATCCTTAAGGTAAGCATACTTGAGGTGGGATTGAAGGGGCGTGATGACTTACATCATCTACCCTTTTTCTTGTATAAAAAGGACCATAAAAGAGGCATAATCTCATTTGATCAATGCAATTCATGCCTTAATTGATGAATATCATAGTACATTGCTTTGAACGCCAGTTTACCTTCCTTACTAGGCGTTTAAACGCCCAACCAGGTACCCTGGTTGGCGTTTAAACACTAGTTTGCCTTCTTTATTGGCCTTTTTCTACTAGTGAGCATCTTTTCTCTATTTTTCTGAATTCTTCTGTAACTCTGTGAACCCCTGCATTGAAAGATAAATTTTGTATCAAACTCTTATAATTACTAGAAAATAGATATGCTTAACCAATGGCTGGGTTGCCTCCCAGCAAGTGCTTCTTTATTGTCTTTAGCTGGACCTCACTGAATGTTATTCTAGTCTCAGCTTTGAGCACTCTTGCTCAATATTGCTTTCAAGATAGTGTTTGACTCTTTGTACATTAACAATAAATCTTTTATCAGAGTCTGTATCTTGAAGCTCCACGTATCCATATGGTGACACACTTGTAATCACATATGGTCCCCTCCACTTGGATTTTAATTTCCCAGGGAATAATTTGAGTCTAGAGTTGAATAGCAGGACCTTTTGTCCTGGTTCAAATACTTTGGATGACAATTTCTTGTCATGCTATCTTTTTGCTTTCTCCTTGTAAATTTTTGCATTTTCGAAAGCATTAAGCCTGAACTCCTCTAGCTCATTCAACTGGAGCAATCTTTTCTCTCCAGCTAATGTAGCATCAAGGTTTACGAATCTGGTTGCCCAGTAGGCTTTGTGTTCTAGTTCCATGGGCAAATGACAGGCTTTGCCATACACAAGTTGGTATGGAGAAGTTCCTATAGGAGTCTTGAATGCTGTTCTGTATGCCCACAGAGCATTATCCAAGCTTTTTGCCCAATCCTTTCTACGGGCCATCACAGTTCATTCCAGGATTCTTTTTAGTTCTCTATTCGAGACCTCAGTTTGCCCATTTGTCTGTGGATGGTGTTCATACCCTGGGTCAAAGCTGTCCGACCCGAGATGTTCTACAGACAAAGCGACCGACCTCTTCAGGTCAGGATGACCCGACCTCTTCTCAAAGATCTCGGCCAAGTCACAGGAAAGCCCAATAAAGGGCCCAAATAGAGGAACACGTCCTGAATCCAAGGGCAGCCCAAAGTTCGTAGGGATAAAGGCGGTTCCCTTGAAGATAAGATGACCTCTCTCAAAGATAAGATAAGATAAGATAAATATCTTATCTCCATGAAGGTCACTCCATACTATTATAAATATACTGGAGCACCCAGGTATAACTCATACTATGATTCTACTAAATACCTGCTTAATCCGGGGACGAAGGAATCAGCACCACCACCAAGTCCAACAAGTCGGACACAGCAAGTCCGACCAGTACAGAAGATCTTACCCAAGATCAACCTATAGTTTTAGGTAACCCTCGGAATATTGGCGCCATTGCCGGGGAACCTCGAAGTCATCCCATCACCATGGCAGACGACCATGACAACGACCACACTTCAGATCTAGAGGAAAGAACTTGAAGAACTCCCAAATACGGATCCCACACTAAAAGATACTTCCCAAATCAACAACAAGAAGAACTCCCCAAACGAGGGAGCCATGGATGCATTTCAAGACCGGTTAAAACAACTTGAAAAAGAAGCCTTACGTCAACAAGAGGCTGAGAAAGACCTACAAAGGGAAATAAGGCGACGCCGGGAATTGGAGAATAAACTCCTAAAACTTGAAGCCAATGTCAAGACTAAAGCCAGCCGATCCACTCCCGAAGATAGCTCCCGCAAGGAGCAAGACCCATTCACTAAGGAGATCATGAAGACGAAAATCCCAAAGGACTTTAAACTCCCATACATGACCTTATACGATAGCACTACAGATCCTGGCCATCATCTCAGTAATTTCAGAAGCAGAATGTACCTCACCAATGCCTCAGAGGCAGTTCGTTGCAAAGCCTTTCCAACTACTTTGACAAAAGCAGCAATTAGATGGTTCGACAACCTCCCTCCTAGGTCAATCTCAAGTTTCGACGACATGGCTAAAAAATTCCTGCCCAGATTCTCCATCCAAAAAGACAAAGCTACATATGCTCCGAGCTTACTGGGAATCATACAAGGAGAACGGGAAACCCTTCGCAACTACATGGAAAGATTCAACAAGACATGCATGGACATACAGAACCTACCAATGGAAGCCGCTATTATGGGCCTCATTAATGGCTTGCGAGAAGGGCCCTTTAGTCAATCTATATCAAAACAATACCCCACATCTCTGAACGAGGTGCAGGAACGAGCGAAAAAGTACATCAATATGGAGGAAAACTCCCGATTAGGAGAGACCTCAAAGGCCGGATTCACCCATCGGGATAAAGACAAAGATTTCAGAAAGAAGGAAGATCGACATGGAGAGAAAATAAAAAATACCACAATTACACCCCTTTTCGGGTATCACTTGTAGATGTATACAGAGAGGTTTGCAACACGGAAAAAAGAACCACCAGCTCGGCCACTCAAAGGCAAAAAAGGAGGAGGAAATCGGGCCAAATATTGTGAATACCATCAGATCTGCGGGCACTCCACCAATGAGTGTTTTGACTTAAAAAATGTCATAGAAAAGCTCGAACGAGAAGGAAAGCTAGATCGATATCTGGACACCCATGACGATGAGCAAAGAAAAAGAAGAAGAGCAGAAGATGTCGGACCAACCGCGTGATCATCTCGAACGCCAGAAGGACATGTCCACATGATACACGGCGGATTTGCCGGGGGAGGAATCTCCAAATCATCTTGCAAAAGACATCTCAAAGACGTATATCACGTCGCAGGAAAGAAGGAAGCACCTGACATCCCGACGATTACTTTCACCAAGGAAGATGCATCTGGCATCGCATTAGGGCATGACGATCCCATGGTCATCACTATTATACTGGCAAACGCAAATCTTCATCGCACGTTGATAGACTAGGGGAGCTCCGCCGATATCTTATTCAAAACTGCCTTCGATAAACTCGGCCTGGAAGAAAAAGAACTCAGAGCATATCCGGATAGCCTGTTCGGGCTAGGAGATACCCCAGTTCAACTGATGGGATACATCTCGCTCCACACAACTTTCGGAAAAGGAAGTCAGTCAAGAACACTCAAAATAGATTACATCGTAGTCAACGTAAGTTCAGCCTACAACACCCTAATAGGTCGGACAACGTTAAATCAGCTCGGCACAATAGTCTCGAATTCGCATCTATGCATGAAGTTCCTAACTGCGGGAGGGATAGCTACGATAAAAGCAGATAAGAAGATGGCGCGCCGCTATTACAATGAAAGTCTAAACCTCAGAGGCAGTAGAGAAGAATTCCACACAATTGAGCACAGTGGAGTTCAGAGGCGGGAAGAGCTCCACCCACAACCTGAAGGTGAAATAGAGAAAATCCAATATCGGCACACTCCTGAAAGGAGATATAAAAGAATCACTCACACAGTTTCTACGAGACAACGCTGACCTCTTTGCGTGGAAGGCTGCAGACATGCCAGGTACAGATCCCAAGCTAATGTGCCACAAGCTGGCAGTCTCCCAGGATCTCGGCCGGTACAACAAAGGCGTAGAAAGCTAGGACCAGTACGCTCTCAAGCTGTGGAGGCAGGTTTCATAAGAGAAGTCAAATACCCGCTATGGCTTGCTAATGTCGTATTGGTAAAAAAGTCAAATGGGAAGTGGCGAATGTGCACTGACTATACTGATCTCAACAAAGCCTGCACAAAAGATCCTTATCCACTCCTAAGCATCGACGCACTGGTAGAGGCCTCCTTTGGATATAAATACCTCTCCTTTATGGAGGCATACTCGGGATATAACCAAATCCCAATGTACCCACCCGACCAAGAAAATACCTCATTCTTAACCCCAAAGGCAAATTACTGCTATATTGTCATGCCCTTCAGTCTTAAAAATGCGGGAGCCACTTACCAAAGATTAATGAACAAGGTTTTTTCGGATCACATCGGAAAAGTCATGGAAGTCTATGTGGACGACATGCTAGTGATGAGCGGATAATTTATACGCTTTTTGGCATTGTTTTTAGGTAGTTTTTAATAGGATATAGCTACTTTTAGGGATGTTTTCATTAGTTTTTATGCTAAATTCATATTTTTGGACTTTACTATGAGTTTGTGTTTTTTTTTGTGATTTTAGGTAATTTCTGGCTGAAATTGAGGGACCTGAGCAAAACTCTGATAGAAGGCTGACAAAGGACTGCTGATGCTGTTGGATTCTATCCTCCCTGCACTCAAAATAGATTTTCTGGAGCTACAGAACTCTAAAAGGAGCGCTCTCAACGGCGTTGGAAAGTAGACATCTAGAGCTTTCCAGAAATATAGAATAGTCCATACTTTATTTGTGATTAGATGACGTAAACTGGCGCTCAACGCCAGTTCCATGCTGCATTCTAGAGTCAAACGCCAGAAACACGTCATGAACCAGAGTTGAACGCCAAAAACACGTTACAACTTGGCGTTCAACTCCAAGAGAAGCCTTAGCTCGTGTAAAGTTCAATCTCAGCCCAAACACACACCAAGTGGGCCCCGAAAGTGGATTTCTGCATCAATTACTTACTTCTGTAAACCCTAGTAGCTAGTCTAGTATAAATAGGACTTTTTACTATTGTATTTAGTGTCTTTGACCATTCGGTCTTTTGACCACATATCTGGTCCTTCTCCATATTTTCGAATTGATATCACATTTTGGGGGCTAGCCATTCGGCCATGCCTGGACCTTAATCACTTATGTATTTTCAACGGTGGAGTTTCTACACACCATAGATTAAGGGTGTGGAGCTCTGCTGTACCTCAAGTTTTAATGCAATTACTACTATCTTTTATTCAAATTCAATCTTATTTCTGTTCTAAGATACTACTCGTACATCAATCTGATGGATGTGATGATCCATGACACTCATCATCATCCGTCCCTATGAACGCGTGCCTGACAACCACTTCTGTTCTACAAGCGAAAGCTAGAGTGTGTATCTCTTGGATTCCTGATGCACGACGCATGGTTGCCCTCGCCTGACAACCGAGCCTTTCATTCCGTGGGATCAGAGTCTTCGTGGTATAAGCTAGAAATGATGGCGGCATTCATGAGAATCCGGAAAGTCTAAACTTTGTCTGTGGTATTCCGAGTAGGATTCCGAGATTGAATGACTGTGACGAGCTTCAAACTCACGATTGTTGGGCGTGATGACAAATGCAAAAGAATCAAGGGATTCTATTCTGACATGATCGAGAACCGACAGATGATTAGCCGTGCCGTGACAGAGCATTTGGACCTTTTTCACTGAGAGGATGGGATGTAGGCGTTGACAACGGTGATGCCCTACATACAGCTTGCCATGGAAAGGAGTAAGAAGGATTGGATGAAGGCAGTAGGAAAGCAGAGATTTAGAAGGAGCACAACATCTTCATACGCCTATCTGAAATTCCCATCGATGATCTACATAAGTATTTCTATCTTTATTTCCTGTTTATTTATTATTATTATTATTATTCGAAAACTCCATAACCATTTATTATCCGCCTGACTGAGATTTACAAGATGACCATAGCTTGCTTCATACCAACAACCTCCGTGGAATCGACCTTTACTCACGTAAGGTTTATTACTTGGACGACCCAGTGCACTTGCTGGTTAGTTGTGCGAGGTTGTTAAGAAAGTGCTAAGTTATAAACGCGCATACCAAGTTGAAGCCATTATTAGAGATCACAATTTCGTGCACCAAGTTTTTGGCGCCGTTGCCGGGGATTGTTCGAGTATGGACAACTGACGGTTCATCTTGTTGCTCAGATTAGGTAATTTTCTTTTTTTTATTTTCTTTTCAAAAAGTTTTCAAAAATATTTTTCAAAGATTTTCTCCATCTATTTTTGAAAAATCCTTCAGAGTTTTTAAGAATGAATTCTAGAGTTTCAAAATGGTATGCTGAAGCTTGGCTGACCATCAAGCTTTAGACTAACCTGGTATGATTCCTATGATTTTGATTGAGGACTTTGAATTCATTACTTCCTTTTTCCTATATGTTTTTCGAAAAAATAAAATAAAATCCAAAAAAATAATAAAATTATAAAAATCAAAAATATTTTTGTGTTTCTTGTTTGAATCTTGTGTCATGTTTTAAGTTTGGTGTCAATTGCATATTCATTTTGTTCTTGCAATTTTCGAAAATTCATGCATTCATAGTGTTTTTCATGATCTTCAAGTTGTTCTTGGTAAGTTTTCTTGTTTGATCTTAATGTTTTCTTGTTTTATGTCTTTTATTGTTTTTCATGTGCATCTTTGCATTCATATTGTCTAAGCATTAAAGATTTCTAAGTTTGGTGTCTTGCATGTTTTCTTTGCGTAATTTTTTTTTTCAAAATCATGTTCTTGATGTTCATCATGATCTTCAAAGTGTTCTTGGTGTTCATCTTGACATTCATAGTATTCTTGCATGCATCATGTGTTTTGATTCATAATTTTCATGTTGTGAGTCATTTTTTATGTTTTTCTCTCTCATAATTAAAAATTCAAAAATAAAAAATATCTTTTCCTTTTTTCTCTCAAAATTTAAAAAATTTGGGTTGACTTAGTCAAAAATTTTTAAAATTTGTTGTTTCTTGTAAGTCAAATCAAATTTTCAAATTTTAAAAATCTTATCTTATTAAAACTTTTTCAAAAATCAAATATTTTTCATTTTTCTTTTATGATTTTTGAAAATTTCAAAAAAATTATTTTCAAAATCTTTTCTTTATCTTTATTTTTGAAAACTTAGCTAACAAGTAATGTGATTGATTCAAAAATTTGAAGTTTGTTACTTTCTTGTTAAGAAAGGTTCAATCTTTAAATTCTAGAATCATATCTTTTAGTTTCATGTTAGTCAAGTAATCAATTTTAATTTAAAAAAAATTATATTTTTAATCATATCTTTTATATCATATATTTTTCAAAAATTTTATCTTTTTCAAAAATTTGATTTTAAAATATCTTTTCCAACTTCTTATCTTCTTATCTTTTCAAAATTGATTTTCAAATCTTTTTCAATTAACTAACTAACTTTTTGTTTGTTTCTTATCTTTTTCAAAACCAACTAACTACTTTTTCCTCTCTAATTTTCGAAAATCACTTCCCTCTTTTTCAAAATTTTCTTAATTAATTAATTGTTTTGAATTTTAACTTTAATTTTATCTCCCCTTTAATTTTCGAAAATCATTAACTCCTTTTCAAAATTTATTTTCGAAAATTTCTCCCTCTCTCATCTTATTCTATTTATTTATTCATTTACTAACACTTCTCTTCACCTCTCTTCACCTCTCTTCATGTCAAATCACTGCCTCTATCCTCACCGTTGTGTTTGGATTATTCATTCTTCTTCACTCTTATTCCCTTTCTTCTTCTACTAACAATAAGGAACCTCTTTACTGTGACATAGAGGATTCCTCTTCTTTTTCTGTTCTCTTCTCTTTCATATGAGCAGGAACAAGGAAAAAGGCATTCTTGTTGAAGCTGATCCGGAACCTGAAAGGACTCTGAAGAGGAAACTAAGAAAAGCTAAATTACAACAATCCAGAGACAACCTTACTGAAATTTTCGAACAAGAAAAGGAGATGGCAGCCGAACCCAACAACAATAATGCAAGAAGGATGCTTGGTGATTATACTACACCTACTTCCAAGTTTGATGGAAGAAGCATCTCAATCCCTACCATTGGAGCAAACATTTTTGAGCTGAAACCTCAACTAGTTGCTCTAATGCAACAGAACTGCAAATTTTATGGACTTTCGTCAGAAGATCCATATCAGTTTTGACTGAGTTCTTGCAGATCTGTGAGACTGTTAAGACTAATGGAGTAGATCCTGAAGTCTACAGGCTCATGCTTTTCCCTTTTGCTGTAAGAGATAGAGCTAGAACATGGTTGGATTCACAACCTAAGGATAGCTTGGACTCCTGGGATAAGCTGGTCACGACCTTCTTGGCTAAGTTCTTTCGTCCTTAAAAGCTGAGCAAGCTTAGAGTGGATTTTCAGACCTTCAAATAAAAAGATGGTGAATCCCTCTATGAAGCTTGGGAAAGATACAAGCAGATGACCAAAAGGTGTCCTTCTGACATGCTTTTAGAGTGGACCATTTTGNNTTTAAAATTGATAACCGAGTATTTAAACCTCGGGTTGTCTTCTCAAGGAATTGCAGGGAGGTATGTTCTTATTATTGGCTATGAAAAAGGTAAAATTTGGGGGTTTTGGAAATAGGGAAGAAGTATGACAAGTAATTCAAATGACAATTAAAATAAATAAATACTGTAAAGCAAACCTTTTGGCATGGTATGAGAAATTGGAAGTCCAGACTTAGTTATTCTTATCAATAATAATGAAAGTTGAATCTTAATTCCACATAGTTGACCCTTGTGAAAGCAAAGGAAAGTCAAGGGACTAATTAATTTGACCTTCGAATCCTATTTATTTCCTAAGAAAAGGTTGGGATTATTGAAGTTTAGTTCAATTAGCAAAGATAACAGTTATCAATTATGTTAAGCTAAGATAACTCCTGAGTTACTGATTTTTAAACCAAGACCAAAAAGGGAAAGTAAATTAATTCTACTGGAATGAAAATGTCTTCAGATTGGGAATAATCAATGGCATAAATAAAAGAAGGCAATATTGAACTGAAATATCTCAAGCAACATTAAATAAGAAAATTATAACATGAATGTAGCATAAGCCAAATAGGCAACATAACTAATACAAGCAAGCATTAATGGTATCTAAAAATAAGAGATAACTGTCAAGCAAAAGAACATTGAACCTGGTAAAAAGATAATCCTTGAAGCAAATAAAATCCTAAATCTAATTCCTAATCCTAAAGAGAGAGAGGAGAGAACCTCCCTCCAACTAAAGCTAAATCATGGAAAGTGACTAAAAATTCGAGGACTCCCTGAATGGATGCATTCTCACACTTCATAACCTCTGGTCTATGCCTTCTGGACTTGGATTTGGGCCAAAAAGGGCTTCAGAATCCGCTATGAGCATTTTCTGCAATTTCTGGTGCGTGGCCTCTGTCATGCGGCCGCGTCATAGGTGTTCTTCTTTAGGCGCGCGGTCGCGTCAGTCATGCGGCCGCGTCACTGCTTCTTCGCGCTTGGCACGCGGCCGCGTCGTCCATGCGGTCGCGTGGATGCCAGTTTCTCTAAAACTCCGTTTTACGCTTTCCTTCCATTTTTGTATGTTTCCTTTTCCATCCTTTAAGTCATTCCTGCCTTAGAAGAACCGAAACTACTCAACAAACTAATCACGGCATCGAATGGAAATAAAGGTAATTAAAATAATTAATCTTAAAGCATAGGAAACATGTTTTTCACATACATCACATAATAAGGAAGGGAAAGTAAAACCATGTAATTAATATGAATAAGTGGGTGAAGGATTGAATAAATCACTCAAACTAAGCACAAAATATATCACAAAATATGGGTTTATCATGAAGTTTGGGAAAGATACAAGCAGATGACCAAAAAGTGTCCTTCTAACATGTTTTCAGAGTGGACCATGATAGATATATTCTATTATGGTCTATCTGAGTTCTCTAAGATGTCACTGGACCACTCTGCAGGTGGATCCATTCACCTAAAAAAAACACCTGCAGAAGCTCAGGAACTTATTAAAATGGTTGCAAATAACCAATTCATGTACTGGTTGCAAATAACCAGTTCATGTACACTTCTGAGAGGAATTCCGTGAATAATGGGACGCCTCAGAGGAAGGGAGTTCTTGAAATTGATGCTCTGAATGCCATATTGGCTCAGAACAAAATGTTGACTCAGCAAGTCAACATGATTTCTCAAAGTCTGAATGGATGGCAAAATGCATCCAACAGTACTAAAGAGGCATATTCTGAAGAAGAAGCTTATGATCCTGAAAACCCTGCAATGGCAGAGGTAAATTACATGGGTGAACCTTATGGAAACACCTATAATTCTTCATGGAGAAATCATCCAAATTTCTCATGGAAGCATCAACAAAAGCCTCAACAAGGCTTTAATAATGGTAGAAGAAACAGGTTTAGCAATGGCAAGCCTTTTCCATCATCTTCTCAGCAACAGACAGAGAATTCTGAGCAGAGCACCTCTAACTTAGCAAATATTATCTCTGATCTGTCTAAGGCCTCTTTAAGCTTCATGAGTGAAACAAGGTCCTCCATTAGAAATTTGGAGGCACAAGTGGGCCAGCTGAGTAAGAAAGTCACTGAAACTCCTCCTAGTACTCTCCCAAGCAATACAGAAGAGAATCCAAAGAGAGAGTGCAAGGCCATTGATATAGTCAATATGGCCGAATGCAAGGAGGAAGGGGAGGACGTGACTCCCAATGAGGAAGACCTCATGGGACGTCTCCCAACCAAGAAGGAGTTTCCTATTGAGGACCCAAAGGAATCTAAGGCTCATATAGAGACCATAGAGATTCCATTAAACCTCCTTCTGCCATTCATGAGCTCTGAAGACTATTCTTCCTCTGAAGAGGATGAAGATGTAACTAGAGAGCAAGTTGCTCAATATCTAGGAGCTATTATGAAGCTGAATGCCAAGTTGTTTGGTAATGAGACTTGGGAAGGTGAACTTCCCCTGTTCATTAGTGAACTAGATACATGGGTTCAGCAAACTTTACCTCAAAAGAGACTAGATCCTGGCAAATTCGTAATACCCTACACCATATGCACCATGACCTTCGAAAAAGCTCTGTGTGACCTAGGGTCATGTATAAATCTTATGCCATTCTTTGTAATGGAGAAGCTGGGGATCATTGAGGTATAGCCTGCCATATTCTCATTACAGATGGCAGACAAGTCAGTAACACAAGCTTATGGATTAGTGGAGGACGTGCTAGTAAAGGTTAAAGGCCTTTACATCCCTACTGATTTCATAATCTTAGATACTAGGAAGGAGGAGGATGAATGCATCATCCTTGGAAGACCTTTCCTAGCCACAGCAGGACCTGTGATAGATGTTAACAGAGGAGAATTAATACTTCAACTGAATGGGGACTACCTTGTGTTTAAGACCCAAGGGTGTTCTTCTATATACATGGAGAGGAAGCATGAAAAGCTTCTCTCAAGACAGAGTCAAACAAAGCCCCCACAATCAAACTCTAAGTTTGGTGTTGGAAGGCCACAGCCAAACTCTAAGTTTGGTGTTGAATCCCCACACTCAAACTCTAAGTTTGGTGTTGGGAGTTCACAACATTGACTTGATCACCTGTGTGGCTCCATGAGAGCCCACTGTCAAGTTATTGACATTAAAGAAGCGCTTGTTGGGAGGCAACCCAATTTTTAATTTATCTAATTTTATTTTACTTTTATTGTTCTTTTATGTTTTATTAGGTTCATGATCATGTAGAGTCACGAAAAAATACTAAAATTAAAAATAGAATCAAAAACAGTAGAAGAAACAGCACACCCTGGAGGAAGACCTTGCTGGCGTTTGAACGCCAGTAAGGAGCATCTGGCTGGCGTTCAACGCCAGAACAGAGCATGGATCTGGCGTTGAACGGCAGAAACATGCAGCAACCTGGCGTTTAAACGCCAGGATTGCACACTGAGGAAAGCTGGCGTTCAACATCAAAAACATGCTGCAGACTGGCATTGAACGCCCAATACAAGCATAGAGCTGGCGTTTAACGCCAGAAACAAGCATCAATTTGGCGTTAAATGCCAGGATTGCATGCAGAGGGCATTTGTGCACGCCTCATTGGTGTAGGGATGTAAATCCTTGACACCTCAGGATCTGTGGACCCCACAGGATCCCTACCTACCTCAACCTACCTTCCCCCTCTCTCTCACACCTCAATCACTCACCCCCATCACCTATTCACCACTCACATCCATCATCTCTTTCCCCACCTAATCCCACCCATATATTCTTCTTCTTCCATCCTTTCTTCTTTTTGCTCGAGGGCGAGCAACATTCTAAGTTTGGTGTGGTAAAAGCATAGCTTTTTTGTTTTTCCATAACCATTGATGGAACCTAAGGCCAGAGAAACCTCAAAAAAAAAAGAAGAGAAAAGGAAAGACAAAAGCTTCCACCTCTGAGTCATGGAAGATGGAGAGATTCATCTCAAGGGTCCATAGCTCAGTAGTAGAGCATTTGACTGCAAATCAAGAGATCCATGAGACACCCCAGGGGATACAGTTTCCCTCCACATAATTATTGGGAGCAACTAAGGATAGGAACACCAAAATCACTAGGGATCAAGCAACAAAGGCAAGGAAGAGACATAGAGAAGCTCAAAAAGCACCATTGGTCCTTCAAGAAGGCGCCACCCTTACTAAGGTAGACTCATTCCTTATTTTCCTTGTTCTTAATTCTCTGTTTTTCGATTTTATGCTATATGTTTGTTTATGTTTTGTGTCTCTACCTCATGATCATTAGTATTGAGTAACTATGTCTTAAGGCTATGAATAATTCCATGGATCCTTCAACTCTCTTAAATGAAAAATGTTTCTAATTCAAAAGAACAAGAAGTACATGAATTTCAAAATTATCCTTGAAATTAGTTTAATTATATTGATGTGGTTGATGTGTGGAAAACGATCCAACACAAAACTCACCGGCAAGTGTACCGGGTCGCATCAAGTAATAAAACTCACGGGAGTGAGGTCGATCCCACAGGGATTGAAGGATTGAGCAATTTTAGTTTAGTGGTTGATTTAGTCAAGCGAATCAAGTATTGGTTGAGTGATTTTGTAGCCAACAGTAAGTAAATAGCAGGAAATGTAAAGGGAGAGGGATGAATTGCAGAAATTAAAGAGAGCTAAAAGTAAAGGTGCTGAATCTTAAAGAACAAGAAATTAAATGACTGAAACTTAAAGTGCAAGAAATATAAATTGCAGTAACTTAAAGTGCAAGAAATATAAATTGCTTGAATGGAAAAAGGGAGTTGAGGACTGGAAATTCAGAATTTAAGCAAGGAAAATTAAATTGCAGCAATTATCAAAGCAAGAGATGATTTGGAAGTAACTAGAATTCAAACAGCAAGGGAAATTAAATTGCAACAGGGGTTCACAGAAGAACCAAAAGGAAAATGAGATCTCAGGGCTCCAGAGACTATATAGCAGAGTCTAGATCTCAATTGCCTTCCCAGATCCAAGTTCACAAAGCAATTAACAAGAAATTAAAGATTGAAGCAGTAAAAGAAATTGGATTCAACTCAATTATGCAGAAGGGAAATTAAAGAGATCTTGAACGGAGATTGAGACAGAAATTCCTCAATTCTTCACACCCAAAAATAAAACAAGAAAAGTAAAAATGCTCAAGCAAGAACGAGGAAGAAGAGAGATCAATTCTCCTTCCCAATTCTCTCAAATCTCAGTTCCTAGCTCTCAATGAAAAATCAAGTCTCAAAATTCAAAAATCAAAAGAAGGTTTAAAAGTCAAAAGTAAAGGGGAAGGTCCTAATTACATCAAACTATCTCCTATTTATACACTTTCTATTCTTGGATTTTGGAATTTGGATGGGCTTTTGATTTGGTGAAGAAATGAATTAAATTGGATTTTTAATCCAATTTTCAACCCATGAGAAAGTGGCTTTCAGGAGGCTGCCCTGCCCTTGTGGAGGGCAGAGCAGGAAATAGTGCGTGCGGCTCATTGCGTGCGTGCTTGGTGTGTGTGATGCTGCAAGATGCTGCCCAGCCCTTGTGGAGGGCAGGGCAGAGTTTTCATGGTGCGCCAAGCTTGCTGCCCGTGCGTGCTTGCTGCTGGCCGATACTCATGCCTGTGCGTCCAACATGCTACGCCATGTATCACAAAATGCTGCCCTGCCCTTGTGGAGGGCAGGGCAATGTTGCCAAAAGGTGGGGTTCCAAGTTCGAAACTTGGTGGAGGCACACGCTGCTTCTTTTCCTTGGTTTTCTTGGCACCAAAGTAACGCCTAGATCCTTGCTTCCCCAAGGTGCTATGTTCGATTCTTGGAGATTGAAAACAAGCCAATTTTGGCTTGTTTTCCTTGTATTTGAGCACTACTTCCTTCCCCTCTTGCCCTTGGGTTCGAAACCCATGGGTAACACTAGGAGAGCAATTTCCTTTGAATTTTTCTTGGATGAAGCCCGATATTGCTCTTGAGGAGGGCAGGGCAGA
>NC_029772.3:41958806-41966327 GCF_000817695.3 Arachis duranensis | reverse complement strand
CACTAGGAAGCAATTTCCTTTGAATTATTCTTGATTGGAGCCCGATATTGCTCTTGAGGAGGGCAGGGCAGAGTTTTTGTTCCCTTTGGTCCTTGGCATCAAATTGTGCTCCGCCCTTGTTGTGGGCAGGGCAGTGTTGCTTCTCAAGGCTTGGTTCAATATGCTGCTCTCCTGGAGGGCAGTGTGCTCTCCTGGAGTGCAGTGTAGCTTCCTCCCTTCCATGCGCCACATTCTTTTTTCCTTGGGCCACGCTTTCTTAAGCCACGCTTTTCCTCTTTTCTTCCTTTCTTCACCTACAAGAAACCAAAACAACCACTCAAGTATCTCTAAATTCATAAGGTTTATAATTCATTAAAAATCAATTAATTCTTGCTCAAACCTCATGATTTTGCATCAATTTAATGGTAGTTGCTTGATTTAAAGAAGTTATGCATTTTCATTCCAAATCACTTACTTAGGATGCAAGAAAGTGCATAAAGAATAATAAAACAAGTGAATTAGCTTGAAAAATGGGTATATGATGACCTGTCATCACAACACCAAACTTAAATCTTGCTTGTCCCCAAGCAAGCATCAAAACTAAGAGAAAATGAAATGAACAAGAAGAGCAATTATATCCTTATTAGGCATGTAGCAGAACTTGATTTATGGAGTTTTTATGCAGATAATGACAACCCAAGTTATTGTTTGCTGTTACATAATATACATTTCTCCTCAAAGGCTTACTAAACTTGCTGTTATAAGGTTTACTCTTTAATTACTCCCTTGCTAACTTTTCTTTTCTCATTTTTCTTAACAAGCTTATTATTCTTTGAAGGCTCGGTGTCTAATGTTGCAGTGGTAGCCTTTGGCTTTATTTTTTTACTCAACATTTTTCCATCACAGACACATGGCTCACTATTTTCTCCTAGGATCATTGATGCCCAGCATCTCTTTGGATAACTAAATGTTCTGTAGCTAGGTTGCTCTTTATTGTGGACTTTCAATTGGCCATCCCAAATCAGTTGATCTAAATGACCGGGTTTTAAAATACCCCTTAGAATTTACTCATCCAAGCATATCTTAGTACAAGAACACCACAGGCATATGTCCTAGGGTCCAAGCTATTGGTGTCCAACCTTTATTCTTTGTTTTTCTTGCCACATTGGCTTTTTCTTCTTCCTTTTCTTTCTGTTTTATTTTTGTTCTCAAGGGCTTTTTCTTTACTGATAGGAACCTTTATAACAGCAAGCTAGCTCATACTTCAATGAAAATGACATTATGCAGCAATTATTTCATGAGTTATACATTTGATCAGACACATTCACCACCATTAATTTCCATTCTAACTTATGCAACATTGAATATTTACTTTCTAATTCAAACAATTCTCTTTTATTCAAGCATATGGGAAACAAAACAAAATTTAAGCTGAGTGATGAACAACAAGCATTATGCAGATCAACATACTTAATCAAACAACTTCACTTGCAACTAAATAAACACTTTAGCAAGACATATAATGGTTCTCATGTTCAAAACAATCCACAGCAGCAAGGATTAAGTTTAGATATAACCTTTGAAGTTGCAGCCCTACGATTCTTCCTTCTGTTGTGTTTTCTTTGAGTTAAGATGCACAATATCTTCAATTGTTGACTCATGTCCTGCATAATTCTCAAAGTTGCTTGCTTCTCAAGCCCTTAATTGCATGGTTAGTATGCATAAATTGAGTGTGGCTTTTGGATTTATTTAGGTGTTGGAGACACCAAACTTAATTGCTTGCCACTGCCTCTTATGCAACAAGTTAACCATATGTGAAACCTTGTGTCCTTGCTAAAGGTTATGGAATTAAAGCTAGAAAGCAATTAAATAGTTGAATAATTTGTTTGATTGCTTGGAGCTAGCATTATGCAAGAGGTGAAAATGTGTTTTTAAATGAGATTTTTGGTGGAACACCAAACTTAGAATCTTTCATTCTCCCTTAAATTGTTTTGGTGTGTAACACCAAACTTAGCTCCTTGCAGTGCATACTAATTATTCAACATTTTTATTGAAAAAGCTATGAAAAGAAAACTACCTCAGGTTGGGTTGCCTCCCAACAAGCGCTTCTTTATTGTCACTAGCTTGACATCTTCTGTTTTTACTTCAAGAAGGATTTAGGTTCTGAACCTCTTTTTCCTTGTCCCATTGTCCTCCTAGGTATAGCTTTGCTTTGTGACCATTGGCTGTGAATCGACTCTTTGTTGCTTCGTCTAGCAATTCAATACTCCCATAAGGAAAGACCTTAGTTACCAAATATGGACCAGTCCACTTAGATTTAAGCTTGCCAGGGAATATCTTGAGTCGTGAGTTGTACAAGAGTACTTGTTGTCCAGGTTTGAATTCTTTCTTCAAAATCTTCCTGTCGTGCCATCTCTTGGCTTTTTCCTTGTATATCTTGGCATTTTCATAGGCTTCTAGCCTAAATTCATCCAGCTCATTTAACTGCAACATCCTTTTCTCCCCTGCTGCTTCAGAGTCAAGGTTTAGAAGTTTAGTAGCCCAAAAGGCTTTGTGTTCAAGCTCTACAGGGAGGTGACAAGATTTTCCATATAATAGCTGAAAGGGGGACTTCCCAATAGGAGTTTTGAAAGCTGTCCTGTACGCCCAGAGTGCATCTTCCAATTTTCTAGCCCAATCCTTTCTTGTGCTTCCTACTGTTTTCTCTAGGATTTTCTTCAATTCTCTGTTTGCTAATTCAGCCTGCCCATTAGTCTGAGGGTGATATGGTGTGGCTACTTTATGAATAACTCCATATTTATGAAGAAGTTTCTCCATCTGTTTGTTACAAAAATGACCACCACCATCACTAATAAGACCCTTGTGTACTCCATATCTAGTGAAAATGTGCTTCTTGAGGAATTGAAGGACAATTTGTGCATCACAGGTAGTTGTGGCTATGGCTTCCACCCACTTTGAAACATACTCCACTGCTACCAAGATATATCTGAAAGAATAGGAAGGGGGAAAGGGTCCCATGAAATCTATGCCCCATAGATCAAATAATTCTAATTCCAAAATGAAATTCTACGGCATCTCATTCCTTTTTGTCAATCCTCCTGCTCTCTGGCACTCATTACATTGGTGGACAAACTCTCTGGCATCTTTGAAGATAGTTGGCCAATAGAAACCACTTTGCAATATCTTTGCAGCTGTTCTTTCTGGACCAAAATGTCCACCATAAGCCGAGCCATGGCAATGCCACAGTATATCTCTTATTTCACTCTCAGGGACACATCTCCTAATTATTCCATCAGAACATCTTTTGAACAGAAAAGGTTCATCCCACAAGAACTTCCTCGCTTCATTGATTAGCTTCTTCACTTGTTGCTTAGTGAATTCTTGAGGTATCTTCCTCCCCACTTTGTAATTTGCTATGTCAGCAAACCACGGTATTTGTTGAACCAGCAAAAGGTGTTCATCTGGGAAGTTTTCATTCACAGGTTGTGAGGCTTCTTGAATTGTTTCTTGTGGCAGCCTTGACAAATGGTCAGCAACTCGGTTTTCAGTACCTTTCCTGTCCCTTACCTCAATGTCAAACTCCTGTAGGAGTAGTATCCACCTGATAAGTCTTGGTTTAGCATCCTGCTTTGACATCAAATACTTGAGGGCAGCATGGTCAGTATAAACCACAATTTTAGATCCTATCAAGTATGATCTAAACTTATTAAATGCATAGACTACAGCTAACAATTCCTTCTCTGTTGTGGTGTAATTTTTTTGAGCCTCATTCAACACCTTACTTGCATAATATATGACATGATGCAAGTTTCCCTTTTTTTGTCCAGGTACAGCACCAATTGCAATATCACTTGCATCACACATGAGTTCAAAGGGTAATTCCCAATCCGGGGGTGTGATAATTGGTGCTGTTGTGAGTTTGTGTTTTAAAGTTTCAAAGGCGTGCTGGCAGTTTTGATCAAAAACAAAAGGATTATCAATCACTAACAGATTACTCAAAGGTTTGGCTATTTTAGAAAAATCCTTGATAAACCTTCTATAAAATCCTGCATGTCCCAAGAAACTTCTAACAGATTTCACATTAGTTGGTGGAGGGAGCTTCTCTATAATTTCCACCTTTGCCTTGTCAACCTCTATCCCTTTTCTTGAAACTTTATGACCAAGAACAATCCCCTCAGGCACCATGAAATGGCACTTTTCCCAGTTCAAAACCAAATTAGTTTCTTGGCACCATTTCAAAACAAGAGTTAGATGTTTCAAGCAAGTATTGAAATTGTCACCAAAAACAGAAAAGTTGTCCATGAAAACCTCTAAAAACTTTTCGACCATATTTGAAAAAATGGAGAGCATACACCTTTGAAAAGTGGCTGGGGTATTGCATAGTCCAAATGGAATTCTTCTATAAGCGAAAACTCCAAATGGACATGTGAATGAAGTCTTTTCTTGGTCCTTTGGATCTACCACTATCTGATTATACCCAGAATAGCCATCCAGGAAGCAATAGTAAGCATGGCCGGCCAATCTTTCAAGCATCTGATCAATGAAAGGAAGTGGGAAATGATCTTTGCGTGTGGCATCATTTAGCCTCCTATAATCAATACACATCCTCCATCCTGTCACAGTTCTTGTGGGAATGAGTTCATTCTTCTCATTAACAATGACTGTCATTCTATCCTTCTTTGGTACCACTTGGACTGGGCTTATCCATGAGCTATCAGAGATAGGATATATTATCCCTGCATTCCACAATTTTATTACTTCTTTCTGGACAACTTCCTTCATTGCAGGATTTAACCTTCTCTGAGGTTGAACTACTCCTTTGAAATTGTCCTCCAAGAGAATTTTATGCATACATAATGCAGGGCTAATGCCTTTCAGATCATCAATGGTCTATCCTAAAGTATCCTTGTGGGCTCTGAGTACATCAAGAAGCTCTCCTTCTTCTTTTTTTGTCAGGGATGAATTGATGATCACTGGGAAAATTTCTGATGTGCCAAGGAATGCATATTTGAGATGAGTAGGTAATGGCTTCAGTTCTTGTTTATGCATTTCTTCCTTCTTGCTTGGTTTCACCTCCTTGTCAATAGAGATCTCAGCTGCGTGTTCATCTACTGTCTCTTGATTCATTTTTTCTTCTTGCTCATGCTGATTAGTGTCTAATATTTCTTCCACCAGACTCTCTATCATATCCACCCTCAGGTAATCTTCTTGCTCAGGAAGGTGTTGCATTGACTTGAAAACATTTATGATCATTTGCTCATTGTGTACTCTGAAGATCATTTCTCCTTTTTCCACATCTATAATGGCTCTTGCAGTTGTTAGAAATGGTCTTCCCAAGATGATTGAATTGTTTCCTTCCTAATCGGTGTCCAAGATCACAAAATCCGCAGGGAAGATAAACTTCCCAACCTTCACTAACAGATTTTCCACAATTCCATTGGGTGTCTTGATTGATCTGTCGGCCATGACTAGTGACATCCTGGTGGGTTTGAGTTCTTATATAGCAAGCTTCCTCATCATGGACAGGGGCATTAAGTTGATACTAGCTCCAAGATCACAGAGAGCTTTATCCAAGGTTAATTTGCCTATGGTGCATGATACTACAAAACTCCCTGGATCTTTAAGCTTTGGTGGAATTCCTTTTTGTAGCACAGCGCTACATTCCTCACTGAGCATTACCGTCTCCTTCTCATTCCAGTCTCTTTTCTTGTTGATGAGTGATGCGCTATAACTGGGTATAGCTACGATTAAGGGAAATTGCACAAACGGCAAAATTCCTTCCGGCAAGTTGTTCTAGTTGAGCGGAATCAAGATTTAGATGAGAATTGCGGAATTTTAAATTGCATGAATTTAAGAGCGAGAAGTTAAAGTGCTGAAATTAAAAGGGGATGGGGTGATTGCATGAATTTAATTGCAGAATGTAAAGAGAAAGGAATAGATCAGAGATAGGGGATCATTGGGGTCAGGAGATATTGAAATCTCCGAATCAAAACATTTTCATCTCTTCCTCAACCAATGCATTCATTGAATCTTGCTTGGCAATCTTATATGATTGGATCCCATTTCCTTGGCTCACCAATTCTCTCTAAAAACAAACAAATTCCCAATCCCTTGGTTTAAATGTTCATAAGAAGAGATGATGCTCGATCACTGATTATACCACACAGTTTCATGAACCACAATTTGGTAGGATTACATGTCACAATATCCATCCAAACCCCAATCCAATTCACTGTGAGAAAGCTTCTCTAGCATGAATCCTCCATTCCTTTCCCAAGGTTCCGAAGGATTCCAATTATGGATAGTTTCTTTCCGAAGACAACTAACCAATGGAATTAGATCGAGAAGCTTTCTAACAAAATTCAAGAGAAAAGATTGAAGAAGAAGATGAAAACTATTATTGATTCATTGAATTACAATAGAGCTCCCTAACCCAATGAAAGGGGTTTAGTGAGTCATAGCTCAGAATTCAATTACACAATGAAAAATTCTAAAGTGTCCCAAAAGGTGTAAAAAAGAAAGTTAAAAGTCCTAACTAACTTCAATTCTATCCTATTTATACACTTTCTAAATTGAGCTTCTGTTGTGTTCCTTGGGCTTTGAGGCCTTTCCTTGATTCCCTTTTGCTTTAGGCTTATGGTCCAAAATCCTGATGAGGCTGTGATACAATTCTGCAACATTCATTGAGCAAACTAAGTGATAAACAATTAATGACACAAGACTCAACAATTTGAAGTTCCAGACTCATCAATTCTTCAGGCCCAATTCCCATAAGCCATGATATTCAATTGGGTTTCATGCCATAATAAGTTTAAGTTAATATTTGTGCTCAATTGCTAACTTAAACTTCAATAAAGTTGGCCCAGAAACCTTTTCAATTGGTGGTGTTTGAGTTGAAGTTTAAGTTTTAGTTTAAGGTCAAACTAAAACTTAAACGTGGAATTGGAAGAAAGCAACCCAGGAGAGTGAATATATCGAACACGTTTAACCTCCAGTTTGAGGTCAAACTGGAGGTTAAACGTGGAATGAAGAAAACACCCTGGAGGAAGGAAAACCATCGAACACGTTTAACCTCCAGTTTGAGGTCAAACTGGACGTTAAACGTGGAAACACTTCCCTTTCATTGAGTCGTCACTTTGTCCTCTTGTCAACCTTGCCAATTTGATGCCAAATATGGACTATTATATCTCGTTGGAAAGCTATGGATGTCTACTTTCCAATGCAACTGGAAGCACCTCAATTGGAGTTCTACAACTCGAGTTATACTCCATGGAAGGCGAAGAGGTCAGCTGGCCTGATTGCATGTTGGTATTCTCTTCTATGCACATTACGGGGCTGTTTTCGCCCTCAATTTTTAGTATCCACCATGCATGCCATATATGCTTGGAAAGCTCTAGATGTCTTCTTTCCAATGCATTTTGAATCACCTCATTTGGAGTTTTGTAGCTCAAGTTATTTATGTTTGAAGAAGGCATGGTCAAACTGTCCCATATAACACGTTTAACCTCCAGTTTGAGGTCAAACTGGAGGTTAAACGTGGAA
>NC_029772.3:41956633-41958024 GCF_000817695.3 Arachis duranensis | reverse complement strand
CATACTGTTTGGATGGTTCATTGCTTTGTTATTCATTTAACCATTCTTGGTTACTTTAAGCTCAAGAAAATGCATAAAACAACTAAAACTAACAGAAAATGCTAGTGAAACTAGCCTAAGATGCCTTGGCATCATGAGCTCCTTTAAGAACTTGGCATACAGAGGCATTTGTTTCAATGCCTCAGCCAAAGGTATGTTGATCTCTAGCTTCTTGAAAGTCTCAAGAAATTTAGAAAAGTGTTGGTCCTTAACCTCTTTGTGGAATTTTTGGGGATAAGGCAGTGGAGGTGTTAAGCTTTTCTCCACTTGATGTTGTAGTGTTTGGCTGGTTGTTGTGGTTTGTGTTTTTCCAATTGTTTTGAGTTGAGTTCCTTTGCCATGGCTGCTGAGTTTGATTGTGGTTGTCTCCCCATCTAAGGTTGGGATGGTTTTTCCAAGAGGGATTGTAAGTATCACCATAGACCTCATTTGACCCAGAACTTTGGTTGTGCATATACTGGACTTGCTCTTGCTGTTGCTCCTTTTGAGTTTCTTCATTTTGCCCCCATGTGGTTGATGGTTGGCTTGTATTAACTGCTACAACTTGAAGGCTATCAATCCTTTTTGCCATTTGCTCAAACTGTTGTTGAATTTGCTGCTGCATCATTTTGTTCTGAGCTAGGATTGAATCCACTCCTTCCAACTCCATTACTCCTCTCCTTTGTGATGGTTGGCGTTGCCTATGGTGAGCAAAGAAATATTGGTTGTTAGCCACCATATCAATGAGATTTTGAGCGTCCTTTGTAGTTTTCATGAGTTGTAATGAGCCTCCAGCTAAATGATCAAGTGCTTCTTGAGCCTTCAGAGTAAGTCCCTCATAGAAGTTCTGCAGCTTGTCCCACTCAGTGAACATCTCTGGTGGACATTTCCTCAGCAGTGCCTTATATCTTTCCCATGCTTCATATAAATTTTCAGCCTCCATTTGAGTGAATGTCTGCACCTCTGTCTTCAATCTTATGATCCTTTGAGGGGGATAAAATTTGGCAAGAAACTTGCTCACCAAATCATCCCAAGTGTTGATGCTCTCTTTTGGAAATGATTCTAGCCATTGAGTGGCTTTGTCCCTGAGAGAGAATGGGAACAACAGCAGCTTGTATATGTCAGGGTGCACTCCATTGCTCTTAACTGTGTCACAGATCCTCAAGAAAGTGGATAGATGTTAGTTGGGGTCTTCCAATGGTCCCCCTCCAAAAGAACAGTTGTTTTGGACCAAAGTGATGAGTTGTGGCTTTAGTTCAAAGTTGTTTGCATTGACATTAGGAGTAAGAATGCTACTCCCACAGTGTTTAGCATTTGCAAATGTATAAGAAGCCAGTACTCTTCCTTGTTGTGGGTTATTGTTGGCCCCTCCT
>NC_029772.3:41955294-41956612 GCF_000817695.3 Arachis duranensis | reverse complement strand
GCTCCTCCTTCTGGTTGATTGGGATTTGATGGATCTCCTTCCATCTCTTGGAATTCCTCCTCAGAGTCTTCCTCTCCAACAGTGTTCTTCCCTCTTTCAGCTCTTCTTAATCTTCGAAGAGTTCTTTGGTCAATTTCAAAGAGAATAGGAGAAGATCTTCCTGTACCTGACATACAAACACACAACAAGAAACACACAGATCCAGAAAACCAGTGAAACTTCAATCTATTGCTAGAATGAAGTTTTAGTTAGTTTAAGCAAAAATTCAAACAGTTAGTGTGTTAGTCAAAAATTAAAGAAACAAAAAAGAAAAAGTGCTTGATCTAGACCTCCACTTCACTTAATCATTGTCAATCTATTTCAATCCCCGGCAACGGCGCCAAAAACTTGATGTGTGGAAAACGATCCAACACAAAACTCACCGGCAAGTGTACCGGGTCGCATCAAGTAATAAAACTCACGGGAGTGAGGTCGATCCCACAGGGATTGAAGGATTGAGCAATTTTAGTTTAGTGGTTGATTTAGTCAAGCGAATCAAGTATTGGTTGAGTGATTTTGTAGCCAACAGTAAGTAAATAGCAGGAAAGGTAAAGGGAGAGGGATGAATTGCAGAAATTAAAGAGAGCTGAAAGTAAAGGTGCTGAATCTTAAAGAACAAGAAATTAAATGACTGAAATTTAAAGTGCAAGAAATATAAATTGCAGTAACTTAAAGTGCAAGAAATATAAATTGCTTGAATGGAAAAAGGGAGTTGAGGACTGGGAATTCAGAATCTAAGCAAGGGAAATTAAATTGCAGCAATTATCAAAGCAAGAGATGATTTGGAAGTAACTAGAATTCAAACAGCAAGGGAAATTAAATTGCAACAGGGGTTCACAGAAGAACCAAAAGGAAAATGAGATCTCAGGGCTCTAGAGACTAGATAGCAGAGTCTAGATCTCATTTGCCTTCCCAGATCCAAGTTCACAAAGCAATTAACAAGAAATTAAAGATTGAAGCAGTAAAAGAAATTGGATTCAACTCAATTATGCAGAAGGGAAATTAAAGAGATCTTGAACGGAGATTGAGACAGAAATTCCTCAATTCTTCACACCCAAAACTCAAACAAGAAAAGTAAAAATGCTCAAGCAAGAACGAGGAAGAAGAGAGATCAATTCTCCTTCCCAATTCTCTCAAATCTTTGTTCCTAGCTCTCAATGAAAAATCAAGTCTCAAAATTCAAAAATCAAAAGAAGGTTTAAAAGTCAAAAGTAAAGGGGAAGGTCCTAATTACATCAAACTATCTCCTATTTATACACTTTCTATTCTTGGATTTTGG
>NC_029772.3:41946089-41955078 GCF_000817695.3 Arachis duranensis | reverse complement strand
TGGAGGGCAGGGCAGAGTTTTCATGGTGCGCCAAGCTTGCTGCCCGTGCGTGCTTGCTGCTGGCCGATACTCATGCCTGTGTGTCCAACATGCTGCGCCATGCATCACAAAATGCTGCCCTGCCCTTGTGGAGGGCAGGGCAATGTTGCCAAAAGGTGGGGTTCCAAGTTCGAAACTTGGTGGAGGCACACGCTGCTTCTTTTCCTTGGTTTTCTTGGCACCAAAGTAAGGCCTAGTTCCTTGCTTCCTCGTGGTGCTGTGTTCGATCCTGGGAGATTGAAAACAAGCTTGTGAGTAGTGCTCCCCCACTCCCCCTTGCCTTTCCTCTTTGTCCTTGGGTTCGAAACCCATAGGAAGCATTATGAAGCAATTTCTTTTGAATTGTTCTTGGGTGAAGCCCGATATTGCTCTTGAGGAGGGCAGGGCAGAGTTTTTGTTCCCTTTGGTCCTTGGCATCAAATTGTGCTCCGCCCTTGTTGTGGGCAGGGCAGTGTTGCTTCTCAAGGCTTGGTTCAATATGCTGCTCTCCTGGAGGGCAGTGTGCTCTCCTGGAGGGCAGTGTAGCTTCCTCCCTTCCATGCGCCACATTCTTTTTTCCTTGGGCCACGCTTTCTTAAGCCACGTTTTTCCTCTTTTCTTCCTTTCTTCACCTACAAGAAACCAAAACAACCACTCAAAGTATCTCTAAATTCATAAGGTTTATAATTCATTAAAAATCAATTAATTCTTGCTCAAACCTCATGATTTAGCATCAATTTAATGGTAGTTGCTTGATTTAAAGAAGTTATGCATTTTCATTCCAAATCACTTACTTAGGATGCAAGAAAGTGCATAAAGACTAATAAAACAAGTGAAATTAGCTTGAAAAATGGGTATATGATGACCTGTCATCAGTGGTGACAATACTTTTTGTTTTCTGAATGAATGCTTGAACAGTGCATAATTTTGATCTTGTTGTTTATGAATGTTAAAATTGTTGGCTCTTGAAAGAATGATGAACAAAGATAAATGCTATTGATTATCTGAAAAATCATGAAATTGATTCTTGAAGCAAGAAAAAGCAGTGAAAAAGCAAAAGCTTGCGAAAAAGAAAAAAAATTGGGGAACAAAAGAAAAAGAAAAAGTAAGCAGAAAAAGCCAATAGCCCTTAAAACCAAAAGGCAAGGGTAAAAAGGATCCAAGGCTTTGAGCATCAATGGATAGGAGGGCCCAAGGAAATAAAATCCAGGCCTAAGCGGCTAAATCAAGCTGTCCCTAACCATGTGCTTGTGGCATGTAGGTCCAAGTGAAAAGATTAAGACTGAGTGGTTAAAGTCGTGTCCAAAGTAAAAAGAGTGTGCTTAAGAACTCTGGACACCTCTAACTGGGGACTTTAGCAAAGCTGAGTCACAATCTGAAAAGGTTCACCCAGCTATGTGTCTGTGGCATTTATGTATCCGGTGGTAATACTGGAAAACAAAGTGCTTAGGGGCCACGACCAAGACTCATAAAAGTAGCTGTGTTCAAGAATCAACAAACTTAACTAGGAGAATCAATAACACTATCTGAAATTCTAAGTTCCTATAGATGCCAATCATTCTAAACTTCAAAGGAGAAAGTGAGATGCCAAAACTGTTCAGAAGCAAAAAGCTACAAGTCCCGCTCATCTAATTAGAACTAATATTCATTGATATTTTGGGATTTATAGTATATTCTCTTCTTTTTATCCTAATTGATTTTCAGTTGCTTGGGGACAAGCAACAATTTAAGTTTGGTGTTGTGATGAGCGGATAATTTATACGCTTTTTGGCATTATTTTTAGGTAGTTTTTAATAGGATATAGCTACTTTTATGGATGTTTTCATTAGTTTTTATGTTAAATTCACATTTTTGGACTTTACTATGAGTCTGTGTGTTTTTCTGTGATTTCAGATAATTTCTGGCTGAAATTGAGGGACCTGAGCAAACCTCTGATAGAAGGCTGACAAAGGACTGTTGATGCTGTTGGATTCTGACCTCCCTGTACTCGAAATGGATTTTCTGGAGCTACAGAACTCTAAATTGTGCGCTCTTAAGAGCGTTGGAAAGTAGACATCCAAAGCTTTCCAGAAATATATAATAGTTTATGCTTTATTCGTGATTAGACGACGTAAACTGGTGCTCAACGCCAGTTCAATGCTGCATTCTGGAGTCAAATGCCAGAAACACGTCACGAACCAGAGTTGAACACCAAAGACACGTTACAACTTGGCGTTCAACTCCAAAAGAAGCCTCAGCTTGTGTAAAGTTTAAGCTCAGCCCAAGCACACACCAAGTGGGCCCCAAAAGTGGATTTCTGCATCAATTACTTACTTCTGTAAACCCTAGTAGCTAGTCTAGTATAAATAGGACTTTTTACTATTGTATTCAGTGTCTTTGACCATTCGGTCTTTTGACCACATATCAGGTCCTTCTCCATATTTTCGAATTGATATCACATTTTGGGGGCTGGCCATTCGGCCATGCCTGGACCTTCATCACTTATGTATTTTCAACGGTGGAGTTTCTACACACCATAGATTAAGGGTGTGGAGCTCTGCTGTACCTCAAGTTTTAATGCAATTACTACTATCTTTTATTCAAATTCAATCTTATTTTTGTTCTAAGATACTACTCGTACTTCAACCTGATGGATGTGATGATCCGTGTCACTCATCATCATCCGTCCCTATGAACGCGTGCCTGACAACCACTTCCGTTCTACAAGCGAAAGCTAGAGTGTGTATCTCTTGAATTCCTGATGCACGACGCATGGTTGCCCTCGCCTGACAACCGAGCCTTCCTTTCTGTGAGATCAGAGTCTACGTGGTATAAGCTAGAATTAATGGCGGCATTCATGAGAATCTGGAAAGTCTAAACCTTGTCTGTGGTATTCCGAGTATGATTCCTGGATTGAATGACTGTGACTAGCTTCAAACTCGTGATTGTTGGGCGTGATGACAAACGCAAAAGAATCAAGGGATTCTATTCCGACATGATCGAGAACTGACAGATGATTAGCCGTGCCGTGACAGAGCATTTGGACCTTTTTCACTGAGAGGATGGGATGTAGCCATTGACAACGGTGATGCCCTACATACGGCTTGCCATAGAAAGGAGTAAGAATGATTGGATGAAGGCAGTAGGAAAGCAGAGATTCAGAAGGAGCACAGCATCTTCATACGCCTATCTGAAATTCCCATCGATGAACTACATAAGTTGATCGACCCTTACTCACGTAAGGTTTATTACTTGGACGACCCAATGCACTTGTTGGTTAGTTGTGCGAGGTTGTGAAGAAAGTGCTAAGTTATAAACGCGCATACCAAGTTGAAGCCATTATTAGAGATCACAATTTCGTGCACCAGCTAGTAAAGGCGCAAAACGAAGAGATGTTATTATCCGACGTGACATAAGTATTCAACACTATAAGACGACACGTCATGCGACTCAATCCCGAAAAATGCACCTTCGCAGTAGAAGCTGGTAAATTCTTGGGTTTTATGATCACACAGAGAGGAATTGAGGCAAACCCGGATAAATGCAGGGCCATACTCAACATGAAAAGTCTGACTTGTGTCAAAGTGGTACAACAACTCAACGGGAGGTTGGCAGCCTTGTCCAGATTCCTGGCTGGATCAACAATAAGATCTCTCCCCTTCTACGCCACTCTAAGGAAGGGAAAGAAGTTTGAATGGACAGCGGAATGCGAGAAAGCCTTTCAAGACTTCAAAAGATTCCTGGGACAGCCACCTATACTAACTCGGCCACGGAAAGGAAAACCACTCATATTGTACCTCGTGGTAGGAAATCGAGCAATAGCCTTAGCACTGGTCTGAAAAGACAACAGTGGGCAACAACCAATATACTTTATCAACAAAGCATTACAAGGATCCGAGCTGAACTACCAGAAAATAGAAAAGTTCGCTTATGCTCTCAAACTAACATCACGATGACTTCGCCCATACTTCCAGGCTCACACCATTAGAGTTCAGACCAACCAGCCCATAAAAGGAATCTTACAGAAAACAGACTTGGCAGGCAGAATCTTGCAATGGGCAGTCGAGTTGTTCGAATTTGATCTCAAATATGAAGCTCGGACGGCAATCAAATCACAACACCTGGCCGACTTCATTGCAGGATTTACAGACACACCGAAAATCCCCACATAATGGAATCTCTACATGGATGGTTCCTCAAACAAAACTGGAAGCGGCGTAGGAGTGATAATTGAAAGCAACCAGGAAACCCAAATCGAACTCTCCCTCAAATTTGGGTTCCCTGCCTCAAACAATCAAGCAGAATATGAGGCACTACTAGCTGGTTTGACACTGGCTAGGGAGGTTGGAGCTCAAAAACTTATCATCTTCAGCAACTCACAGGTAGTGACTTCAAAAATAACGGGAAGCTACCAAGCCAAAGATCCCACTATGAAAAAGTACTTGGACAAAACCAGAGAATAGCTTGGACGACTCGGTGAATATACGATTCATCACATACCCCGAGAACAGAATACCCGAGCCGATGCACTTTCAAAACTAGCCAGCACCAAGCCAGGGGGCAACAATAGAAGCCTTATCCAAGAAATCCTACAATATCCATCAATCTCAGAAGAAAAAAAAGTCATGACCATAACAGGTCAGGATCAAGGATGGATGACCCCCATAATAAACTACCTCAAAACAGAAGCACTTCCTGTAGAGGAAAAAGAGGCAAAGAGGTTGAAGCGGGAGGCACAATATTATACTATCATAAATAATACTCTATACAAAGAGGGATTTCAATACCACTATTAAAATGTGTGCCGACTTCCAACACAAAAGAAGTCCTAGAAGAAGTACACAGTGGCATCTGTGGCAATCACCTCGGAGCGCAGGCACTCGCCAAAAAGGTACTTCGGGCAGAATTTTATTGGCCAACTCTACAAAAAGAAGCTGTAGAATTTGTAAAGACATGTTCATCATGTCAGAAACATGCCAAATTTCACAATACCCCACCAGAGAAACTCATCAACGTGACCTCACCTTGGCCGTTCGCAAAATGGGGACTCGATCTTCTCGGACCCTTTCCTCAAGGATCGGGGCAAGTCAAATTCCTCATTGTGGGTATAGACTACTTCACAAAGTGGATTGAGGCAGAACCCCTAGCTAATGCCACTGCCTAAAGAAGTTGAAAATTCCTATATAGAAACATCGTCACAAGGTTTGGGGTTCTATACTCCATCACCACAGACAATGGTACTCAGTTCACAGACGCAGGCTTCAGAAAGCTAGTAGCCGACTTGAATATAAGACAACAATTCACCTCTGTTGAACATCCCCAAGCCAATGGACAAGCTGAAGCTGCCAACAAAGTCATACTGACTGGGCTGAAGCGGAGGTTACAGGATGCAAAGGGAGCATGGGCCGAGGAGCCCCCACAGGTTTTATGGGCATACCGAACAACGCCACATTCCACCACAAAGGAATCACCCTTCTGATTAGCATATGGAATGGAAGCAATGATCCCAGTAGAGATTGAAGAAAGGTCGCCTAGAGTGATCCACTATAGCGAAGAAGCCAACTCCCAACTTCAAAGGGAAGAACTCGACCTACTTCCGGAAGTCCGAGAAAGAGCTCGGATAAGGGAAGAGGCATTAAAATGACAAATGGCTTCCAGATACAATCAAAAGGTAATACAGCGAGCCTTTGCTGAGGACGACCTCATTCTAATCTGAAACGACATTGGAACAACTCAACCTGGAGAAGGAAAGTTGACAGTAAACTGGAAAGGACCCTACCGAGTCATAGAAGTGCTGGGAAAGGGCTACTACAAGCTTTCCGAACTCGACGGGAGAGAGCTTCCTAGGTCATGGCACGCCTGTAACCTAAGAAGGTACTATAGTTAGAGATGATAAAGGACCTTGGGACAAGGCGCACTCTTTTTCCTGAAAAGGTTTTTTAACGAGGCACCAAGACCAAGACCTACAAATCACCCGACTTAGGAAATTAACCCCCGCGTGTATATATTTGCATTTTCTTTTAATAAAATCTGTTCAGATTTTCTACAAACGCTCAAGCCACATTATTCCGAAACCTTCATCACCCGATTATAAAGCTACAGATCGACAGAAAGTGAAAACCAAATTCACTGCGCAATCATGATAAAGATCAAAAATTAAAACCAAATTCATTAAAAGGTCGACCAAACGAGGGTTAAAACCCGAACTCTACGAAATTGGCAAAGATGAAAACAGAATAATGCAAGAAGTTATAGAAAGTGATCCATAGAAAGGACCTGACGAGGTCCTAATAAAATGGATTGCAATAAAATAACTTGAAGACTGGCTGGCACAAAGAAGTCGGACCAGCAACAACAACCTAAGTTATAAGTAAAGTCCTGGAAAGAGGTCTGGCCAACCCTATAAAAGAGGATTACTATAACTTAGAAGAGCCCGACATGATGAAGTCGGACTCCTACGAAAAAGTTACAAAAGGTAATCCCTGAAAGAGACCTGAACAAGGTCCAAGAAAGAGGATTACCAAGTAACTCGACAAGGCCCGACATGATGAAGTTGGCCCAAGATATAAAGTTACAGAAGGTAATCCCTGAAAGAGACCTGAACAAGGTCCAAGAAAGAGGATTACCAAGTAACTCGACAAGGCCCGACATGATGAAGTCGGCCCAAGATATAAAGTTACAAAAGGTAATCCCTGAAAGAGACCTGAACAAGGTCCAAGAAAGAGGATCACCAAGTAACTCGACAAGGCCCGACATGATGAAGTCGGCCCAAGATATAAAGTTACAGAAGGTAATCCCTGAAAGAGACCTAAACAAGGTCCAAGAAAGAGGATTACCAAGTAACTCGACAGGATCTGACATGATAAAGCTACCCCTGGAAGAGACCTAAGTAAAAGTCCAAAAAGGACGGTTACAAACAAACAACTCGGGCAAAAACCAAGTTGAGGAAATCGACAATCTCAGTATTATAATTTCTAACGAAGACCTGAACAAAAGTTTAAAATTGTTGAAAGAAGCAAAGGAATCCAGCCGATCATCCCAATACTCTCAAAGACTATGAAGACACCAAGAGAAGCGCAAAGAGATATGATATAAAAACAGAAAGTCATAATAATAGCCAGCTTTAGAGTCCAACAAATTCAGCCTACAAAGCCGGAAAACTATTTTGTTCTATTTTTTTTATCAAAATAAAGTTGCTAAAACCAGCAACTAAAAAGGTGTCAAAAGTCAACAAAATAAGGAGTTCAAAAGCCCACAAGTCGGGCTATCTACACAAAAAGTTACAGAAATTGATTAAACACCTGAAGGCTTCTCAACAGCATCAGCACGGGGTGAAGGAGGGTGATTTTGGAGAGGCACTACGTCCATTATCCCGTCATCCTGATTCAATATCTGGCAATCAGGATCTACTACGAAACAAGTAGGAGTTGAAGAAGCTGACACGACAGAAGCTTTGGCAACAGGCTCAGAGGGAGGCTCAACATCATCATCATCAGGATCATCGGGAACGATCTTGCCATCCTTCACAACATTATCCAAACTAAATAAATCAAGGTCGGCCTCCGGGGCAATAACCCGAACCTGCTCCTTCAGGTTCTCATAAGCAGCAGTTACGCTGCCCACAAGGTGACCCTGGAGCTCGGAATAATCAACCCAGGCCGACTCTAACTACTCCCAAAGATGCATCACTTTCTGGTAGGACGTGACATAGCTTTCTTTGTGTCTCAAGGCCGTGTCCTCAGCCAACCGCACAGAAGCTTCCAAAGCAAGAGAGCTAGCCTTCTCCCCCTGCAACTCCTTCTTCAGTTTAGTCACCTCCGCTTCAAACTCCTCCTTCAGACCCTTCATCTGATCAAACTCTCGCTTAGCTTCCTCCATAAAGGCTTTGGTAGCATGTAGAGGCAGATTTTGGATAGTTCGATACAGAGCAGCTCCCATATGAGCCATCTTAACGCTACTCCGAGTTATAAAATCTAAGTGATGAAGGAGAGATACATCATCCATAGAGAGGGCACCATAAGGTGCGATCTGCTGGCCACAAAGCCAATAGGGTCAAAATCCGGGGCATCCAGATTGAAAGGTTCAATGGTTCGAGGTCTTTTAGGAGGAGGGACGGCCGAAGGGGAAACCACAACAGTAGTAGAAGATTGTGGGGATCCACTAAATGGACCCGAGGTGTAGGGATCATTCTCCTCGAGCCAGGAGAACTCAGCACAGACGACTTCAATGGGACCTGAGAAGTCCCTTCCCCATCTACACGGTGTTTTGAGCTGTAGTGTCCTTCCTCGCCTTTTTGAAGGCCTTCATTGCATCATTATTGTTGGCCATCTCTGAAAAATAAAGAACAACAATTTATCATACTGAGAAGAAAAGGGAAAAACAAAAAACAAGAAATAGTATACATCAAGTAATACCCAATATATCTCGGACGAGGGAGGGGTGATAAACCCATATTTCGTGAGTTCTTTTGTGCTTAATTTGAGTGATTTATATAATCCTTCACCTACTTATTCACATTAATTGCATGGTTTTACTTTCCCTTCCTTATTATGTCGTATTGTGAAAAACATGTTTCCTAAGCTTTAAAAATTAATTATTTTAATTACCTTTATTTCCATTCGATGCCGTGATTAGTGTGTTGAGTAGTTTCAGATTTTCTAAGGCAGAATGACTTAGAGGATGGAAAAGGAAACATACAAAAATGGAAGAAGAAAGCAAAACGGAGCTTTAAGGAAACTGGTGCTCACGCGATCGCATGGACGACGCGATCGCGTGCCAGAAGCGAAGATTCAGCGATGCGGCCGCATGACTGACGCGACCGCGTGGCAAAGAAAAGCTCCGAATGACGCGACCGCGTGACCCATGCGGACGTGTGACAGAGGCCACGCACCAGAAAATTACAGAACACGCCCCAGCGAGTTCTAAAGCCCTTTTTGGCCCAAATCCAAGTCCAGAAAGCATAGACCAGAGGTTATAAAGTGGGGGAATGCAT
>NC_029772.3:41942198-41945920 GCF_000817695.3 Arachis duranensis | reverse complement strand
TGTTGCCCAATTGGCTTATGAATATTGTCCATGTTAGATTTTATTGCTTTGAATGTATGTTATTTGAGGTATTCCAGATATTTATGATTCTTATTTAACTTTTTATATTATTGGCTTTAATTGATTAACTAGAAGCTCTTGAGTTATCAACTATTCATGATTGATTGTTATGTCGGCTAATTTACTTGACTTTCCCTTGCTTACGCAAAGGTTAACTAAGTGGGATTAACTTTCATTCTCATAGGAGCAACTAGGATAGAACTTCCGAATTTTCATATCTTGCCAAGAGTTTATTTTATAGTTATTTTTTTATTTTACCTGCCATTTAAATTACTCATTCATCGTTCTCAAAACCCCCAATTTACAAAACTCATAACCAATAATAAGAACACCTCCATGCAATTCCTTGAGAAGACGACCCGAAGTTTGAATACTTCGGTTATCAATTTATAAAGGGGTTTGTTACTTGTGACACCCAAAACGTTTGTACGAAGGGATTTTTGTCGGTTTAGAGACTATATCTACAATGCGACTGTTTTTATGACATTCTTTACTGGCAAAAATCCTAACGTCAAAATGGCGCCGTTGCCGGGGAACTGCTAACGTGTGCCTTATTATTGGTTATTGTAAATATTTTTCTTTTGCTTGTTTATTTATTTTCGTTTTTCCTTTTTATCTTTATTTGCTACTATGAACTCTCACCCCTCTCGCTTTGAGTTTGGTTCTGATATTGTTAAAGGAAATAGAAGTTACAACAGGAATGTGCATCAAGGTCAGACCAATCAAGGATGGATGGAACCAAGAGGATCTAATCAACCCTTTTGGCAGCAACACCCTCCGAGATATCCTGGACAAAGACCATTCTACCGCTCATACCCAGCTGAAAGACATGGTGGACAACCTTGTAACTACCAACAAGCTCCACCCCGTGCATATGAACCGTCCTTTCAACATAACCTCGAACCACCACACTCACAAGCTTCTCTTCACCATTCGCCATCATATGATCCTTCCTTACCCCAATACCAATCCAATCGTTCCCAGTCATCACTACTTCCCTATGTATCGTGTCTAAGTCCAGCAAACTGCGAAGCAGAGGATCGCCTAAAAGAAACAATAACTAAATTTCAAACAACCATTCAACAACTGGAGCACGCACTAATCCAATGGGCCACTAAACGCTCAAATATACAAGGATCAACCACAGCTCCATGTGGACAACCCGATGAAGAGCGTAGCATGAAAGAAATACTAGAGACTCCAGTGGTCAAGGCAGAGAATGAATTCGTACTAGAACAAGTGGAAGAAGCTGTCATTGTTCAAGAAGAAGAGTTGGTTGAAGATCTAGGCGATGCTGAACTTCCTTGGGAATCCAGAATTGAGGAAAACTCTGTCCAAGATGCCACAGTTGATGCTAAGGAGAATACCATACAATCTCCAAGGCAAGTCGTTTACGAAAAATCAGACGGAGTAATCCAAGAAGCAATTTTTCTTGATGATGATGATCACGAGTCCTGTTCTCTCAGTGATGAACTTGCGTCCGCAAGTGAATTCTCTGAGATCGAAGAATCTTCCCTAAGTGAATATGAAGATGATGCGGAGGTAGATTTCTCTCAACCGCCAATCTATGACTTGAGTGATGAGGAAGACACAGAAGACTTTGACCAGGACACAGATACAATTGAAGATCTTTGCAAAGAAGTGGAGGAATTCACAGAAGAGCATAAGGGAGTAGAACTTACAGAACCACCAGAAACACCTATCCCAAGGCCACTACCACCTAATACAAGCTTCAAGTGGGTACAATCCTTGAGAACGTTTGGTTACCATGGTGAGATTCTACTCTTTAAACCGCCCGGATGGAAACAGGTAGATCAAGACGGAGGCGGATTTAAAAGCAAGGCTTGGAATCCTGGAGTTTATTCTGACATTTATCACCCCGGGAACCTAAAAATCTGTTTGAAGCTGCTCAGAAGCTTCACATGCCTAGTTTGGGACCCCAGAGGCTATTGGCATTCCAAGCACTGGTGGAGATTTTTGGACGAATTTAAACATAAGCCACCCTAACCGGAAGCTCCTCCAATGTCCAACTTAAGGACTTTAACTAAAAGTGCTAGGTGGGAGACAACCCACCATGGTATGGTCGCTTCTTTTTCAATTTATTTCTTGTTGATTGCTTTCATTTTTCCTTTTTCATTTTAATTTATTAAACCTGGAATCATGCATAGCATTCATGTTAATCATTGCATTCTGCATTTTTCATGCATATAAAAAAAAATTTTGCTACGCGACGCGATTGCATCAGCGACGCGTCCGTGTCGCTTGGAGAGAAAGGAAAATTAAAAGTGAACAGAGAGTCACGCTGGAGCGTGGCTGGAGGTGTGCTAATAGCACATATCGACCCACACGACCGCATCACTGACGCGTCCGCGTCGAATGGGAAGTATGGCCTCCCACGCGACCGCGTGCCCCACGCGGCCGTATGCCCTGGGTTTTCGACGTAAAAGGGTGCACAATGAAATATTGTGCGAGAGTGGTGCTGGAGGCACAATCCTTATCACGCGATCGCGTGCCTCAGGCGGCCGCGTCATCCATCTTCTGAAGCACACTCACGCGATCGCGTGCCCCACGCGATCGCGTCACCCCAATTTTAGCAAATAAATTAATTTGAACAGAGAGTTGTGCTGGCGCGAGGCTGCACTCGCGCCAGCAGCGCAACACGGGTCACGCGACCACATGACTGACGCGATCACGTCGTCTTACCTGACGCGCACCCATGCGAACGCGTGCCTTCCACGGCCGCGTTGCATGCGCCGCACAGCTCACCCTAAAATTGCCACATATCTTTTCTTTCTCTCCTCCAAATCCTAATTTTTCTTTTCCTTTCTTATTTACTTCCTCTTCCCTTCTTTCCCTTCTCATTCTTCTTATTTTTCTTTTTATTTTATTTTAATTTGTTTGCATACTTTCATTCATTGCATTATTCTCATTGGTATTGGAGTTTTATTTGGATAAGTGCCTTATTTTATTTGAGCACGTGGCTACTCGGAGAAGAGATTTGACAATTGACATTTACTTATGGCTCTAATATACATTTGGATTATATTATTTTCATCCCTATTTTAACTTGCACATCCAATGTATTTGGGATTTGTTTGTGAAAAAGCCCATATAGCATTATGCACTTCTCTATTTTACTTTATACTATTCAATGCTTGCTTTTCATAAACTCCATTTACTATTTTATTAATTGACCATAATTGTCAATACAAACATGGTGATTTATTACCAGTAATGCTTGGTCTATGCTACTCATGCCCTTTGTAATGCTTGATCTATGCTACTCATGCCTTTACCAGCATGCCAATAAACATCTTGCATTTAATTGTTATTACATGCACTTGCTATATTTCCATCGATGAACTTTTCACATGTAGTCATGATCATGTGGTAACGTCATTCTTCTTTATTGTGCATTAATTACCACCTTTCCCACTTTCTTCCTTGCTCTAACAATTAGCTTTCAAAGTTACTTTCTTTTTCCCCTTTTCCGGATGGCCACCAAGAAAGGAAAAGAGAAAGCTACTCCCAAATCACCGGCAAGGAAAGGAACAGAAAGAGCCCCAGCTGAGGAACCACAACCCCGTCCATTCGCACATCTTAGCATGCACCGAGGACGGTGCAATCTTTAAGTGTGGGGAGGTCGATACCGATCTCCATGA
>NC_029772.3:41934146-41941406 GCF_000817695.3 Arachis duranensis | reverse complement strand
ATATACACTACCAAGGGTTCAGTGCTCAATTCTATGTTCCCTGCTTTCATGAGCTATCTTCTTCTTGCAAGTTATTTGTATTGTATTTTGTGATTTGAATTAGTGAAATCCAGTTCATATTTGTCTTGAAGAACTTATTTATTTTTAACCAAGTAGGTAGAAACATTTTGCATTTAGTTGTATTTAAATTAGGTTGCATTGCATGACATTCCATCACTTTAACCTTAATTATTTACCTTGGATTTAGCATGAGGACATGCTAGTGTTTAAGTGTGGGGAGGTTGATAAACCCATATTTCATGAATTCTTTTGTGCTTAATTTGAGTGATTTATATAATCCTTCACCTACTTATTCACATTAATTGCATGGTTTTACTTTCCCTTCCTTATTATGTCGTATTATGAAAAACATGTTTCCTAAGCTTTAAAAATTAATTATTTTAATTACCTTTATTTCCATTCGATGCCGTGATTAGTGTGTTGAGTAGTTTCAGATTTTCTAAGGCAGAATGACATAGAGGATGGAAAAGGAAACATACAAAAATGGAAGGAGAAAGCAAAACGGAGCTTTAAGGAAACTGGTGTTCACGCGATCGCATGGACGACGCGATCGTGTGCCAGAAGCGAAGATTCAGCGACGCGGCCGCATGACTGACGTGACCGCGTGGCAAGGAAAAGCTCCGAATGACGCCACCGCGTGACCCACGCGGACGCATGACAGAGGCCACGCACCAGAAACTTACAGAACATGCCCCAGCGAGTTCTAAAGCCCTTTTTGGCCCAAATCCAAGTCCAGAAAGCATAAACCAGAGGTTATAAAGTGGGGGAATGCATCCATTCAAAGAGAGCTCACAGAATTTTAGTTTGGAATGATCTAGATTTAGTTGAGAGGGAGATATTCTCTCTCTCTTTTAGGATTTAGGATTTCTTCTTGTTTTAAGAGTAACTTAATGATAATTGAGGTATTTTCAGTTTATGATTGTTCTCTTTGATTTAAGTTACCATTGCTTCCCATCTAAGGATATTTTTATTATCTCAGCAATTTTACTTTTTCCCCCTTTTGGTTCTGATTAAGAATTTAGTAACTCAATAGTTATTGAACTCAACGTAATTAATAATCGTTATCGTGCTAATTGAGCTGAACCTAAATAATCCCAACCTTTTCTTAGGAAATAATTAGGATTCAAAGGTCAATTTAATTAGTCCCTTAACTTTCCTTTGCCCTGGTAAAGGTTGACCAAGTGGAGTTTAGATTCAACTTTTAATTATAGTTGAGAGAGATAACTAAGTTAGACCTCTAAATTCCCTTATCTTGCCAAAAGTTGTTTTACAGTTATTTATTTATTTTTAATTGCCATTTACTTTACTTGTCATTTAAATCACTTGCTTTTCACCTTCTAAACCCCGATTACAACCTTTATAACCAATAATAAGAACATACTTCCTCGCAGTTCCTTGAGAAGACGACCTGAGGTTTGAATACTCGGTTAACAATTTCTAAAGGGGTTTGTTACTTGTGACACCCAAAACGTTTGTATGAAAGGACTTTTGAAGGTTTAGAAACTATACTTGCAACGAAGATTTATCCGCAAATTTCTAGACCACGTAAAAGCCCTCTCATCAAGAGGTCTTCCAAACACTTTTTGGTATCTAAATGAGGGGGTTCCCCCCAAAGATCCTCCAAAACCGTCACAAAGGCCTGTTCGACCTCATCAAGCATCTCCCATGTATAACGGGATACTACTACATTCTGCTTCCAATGTAAAGGGAAGGATGGCTCCCCATTCGCTTCCAGAAAAAAGGGACGAGCTCCCTCAACAGCTCGAACCTTGAAAAAATAATTCTTGAAGTCCCTAAAAGACTCATCGTACATGGTATAAACCTTGTGTCCTTGTGCAGATCTAAAAGAAACCTATGAGGCTTTCTTTTTTGAAGAGATTCCGGGTTTAGTTAAAACAAACAAATAAAGGAAAAGAGTTTGAGAAGGGATAACATTCAGTTCTTGACAAAGAAGTTGAAAAATATTAATAAAGCCCCAGGAGTTTGGATGAAGCTACGACGGAGCTACATTACACGACCACAACAAATCGGTCTCAAACAAGGTAAAAGGAAAGGTGATATCCAACTGGCTGAAGAAATAGTCATAGGCATAAAAGAAAAGGCGCTCCCCCTGGGTCAGGACAGGGAAGTAAATCTTCTCCTCGGAGTCAGGTGCCACCAACTCATAGTTCTGCTCTTAATCCCTACTCTTACAGAGACGATGATGCTTCCTAAGCTCCACACAGAATTCAGCATTAACCACAGAAACACACATCAAAACAAGGGAGTCCAACAAATCGGACATACCCTCAGGAACCTTAGAGGACGTCTCTACAATATTTTTGCGAGAAGACATAGCCAACTAGTCCTACAAAACAAGAAAAGGAGAGCGGATTACTAAAAACATCTTGGACGAATATCAAAATAACTCAGCCAGCGCAAGCCAAACACGGCATAAACAGCAAAAAGAAACCCCAGGACCCACACCAAGAAGGTCCAGGGGCATCCTTTGGAGGCAATCAGGGAATAAAAATTCAGGAAAATCTACAAGACTAATGTCTCAACAGAAACTCGCAGCAAGAACAAAGAGAAACCCTTTCCAAAAATAGAAAAACAAACGCGAAGAAGATCAAGCGAGCTGCCAAAAGAAAAAATTCTAACGAGGAGCAATCTACATCAAAGAAAAGCAATCAATAGAACAAAAGCCATCAAAAGGAGCAACCTTCCTAAAAAACAACAGTTCAGAAATCAGCAGTAGCATACGAAGCCCTAAAGAGCCAAACCAGGAAAATACACTCAGAAGCATACGTAAGGTCAAAAGGAAAAAAACATGCATCACAGTGACAAACCAAGCGCGATAAAGATTCAAGCTTTCCAACATACACTCAGTCAAAATCAAAGCTTCAAAGTCAAATACAAAGCAGCAAAATAGGCGGCAAAAGAAGAAGCAAAACCAACCTGAGAAAAGGAGAGGAATGCGGAAGAAGGTTGATGACGAGAAAGCCAAAAATCACCTACGCCAAACAAACGTCGCAAGAAGAAACAGCAAGAAACGTAAGTTTTCGGATGAAAACAGAAGGATAGGAGAAAAAAGGGAAGTTACAACAAAAGCAAGAGAGGAGAAAAATCGTTTCTTGAGAGTGAAATTCAAAATAAAAGCCAAGAGAAACGGAGCATCAAAAACCAATTAATGAGGCATTAAAAACCCTCGCACGTTCCCAAGGCCAGGACGCTAATCCAAAAGCGCGCATTTTCAAAAGGAAGCGAAATGTTCTGCATTCAAAAAAGGAACCCTACAAAGGCAAAATCGACAAAATGCTCGAGTTCAGCTTCACCTGAGAAGGTTCGAAGTCCTAAAACTAAGACTCGACCTCCAAATAAAGACCAACCTCGAGCAGGGGCATTGTTCATACCCTGGGTCAAAGCTGTCTGACCCGGGATGTTCTACAGACAAAGCGACCGACCTCGTCAGGTCAGGATGACCCGACCTCTTCTCACATGAAATCCCAATAAAGGGCCTAAACAGAGGAACACGTCCCGAATCCAAGGGCAACCCAAAGCTTGTAGGGATAAAGGCGGTTCCCTTGAAGATAAGATGACCTCACTCAAAGATAAGATAAGATAAGATAACTATCTTATCTCCAGAAAGGTCACTCTACACTATTATAAATATACTAGAGTACCCAGGTATAACTCATACTCTGATTCTACTAAATACCTGCTTAATACTCTTGCTAACTTAAGCATCAGAGTCCCTTGTAGGTATCCCCCACCCTCCGGGGATGAAGGAATCAGCACCGCCACCAAGTCCAACAAGTCGGACACAGCAAATCCGACCAGTACAGAAGATCTCACCCGAGATCGACCTATAGTTTCAGGTAACTCTCAGAACAGATGGTATGGAGTTGCTACCTTGTGGCTAATTCCATACTAGACCATAGCAATGTAAAGCTGTTTATTACAGAAATGAGTGCCTCCATCACTGATTATTGCTCTGGGGATACCAAATCTACTGAAGATGTGTTTCTAGAGGAACTTTATCAATGTTTTAGTATCACTAGTGGGTGTTGCAATTGCCTCTACCCATTTAGATACATAGTCTACTGCCACCAGAATATAAGTGTTTGAGTATGAAGGTGGGAAAGGCCCCATGAAGTCAATACCCCAAACGTCAAACAATTCAATCTCTAAGATCCCTTGCTGAGGCATGGCGTAACCATGAGGTAGATTACCAGCTCTCTGGCAACTGTCATAGTTCCGTACAAACTCTCGGGAGTCTTTATAGAGAGTAGGCCAGTAGAAACCACATTGGAGGACTTTTGTGGCTGTTCGCTCACTTCCGAAATGTGCTCCGTATTGTGATCCATGGCAATGCCAAAGGATCCTCTGCACTTCTTCTCTAGGTATGCACCTACGGATTAATCCGTCTGCGCATCTCTTAAAGAGATGGTTCATCCCACAAGTAGTACTTTGAATCAGAAATTAATTTTTTCGTTTGCTGCCTGCTGTACTCTTTGGGTATGAACCTTGCAGCCTTATAGTTTGCAATGTCTGCAAACCATGGTACTTCCTGAATGGCAAAGAGTTGCTCATCCAAAAAAGGTTCAGAGATCTCAGTGATGGGGAGGGACGCCCCTTTTACTGGTTCTATCCGGGACAGGTGATCTGCCACTTGGTTTTCTGTCCCTTTTCTGTCTCTTATTTCTATTTCAAACTCTTGCAAAAGCAGCACCCACCTTATGAGCCTGGGTTTTGAATCCTGCTTTGTGAGTAGATATTTAAGAGCAGCATGGTCAGTGTACACAATCACCTTTGATCCTACCAAATAGGATCTGAACTTGTCAATGGTATAAACCACTGCAAGCAATTCCATTTCTGTGGTTGTGCAATTCTTCTGTGCATCATTTAGGACACGGCTGGTGATGAGCGGATAATTTATACGCTTTTTGGCATTGTTTTTAGTATATTTTTAGTATGTTTTAGTTAGTTCTTATTATATTTTTATTAGTTTTTAGTTAAAATTCACTTTTCTGGACTTTACTATGAGTTTGTGTGTTTTTCTGTGATTTTAGATATTTTTTGGCTGAAATTGAGGGACCTGAGCAAAAATCTGATTCAGAGGCTGAAAAGGACTACAGATGCTGTTGGATTCTGACCTCCCTGCACTCTAAATAGATTTTCTGGAGCTACAGAAGCCCAATTGGCACGCTCTTAATTGCGTTGGAAAGTAGACACCCTGGGCTTTCCAGCAAAGTAAAATAGTCCATACTTTTCTCGAGATTTGATGGCCCAAACAGGCATTCCAAGTCAGCTCAAGAATTCTAGCGTTAAACACCGGAACTGGCACAAGAATGGGAGTTAAATGCCCAAACTGGCACAAAAGCTGGCGTTTAACTCCAAGAAAAGTCTCTACATATGAAAGCTTCAATGCTCAGCCCAAGCACACACCAAGTGGGCCCGGAAGTAGATTTTTATGTCATTTACTCATCTTTGTAAACCTTAAGCGACTAGTTCTCTACAAAAAGGACCTTTTGCTTCATCTTTTGATCACTTTAGATCTTAGGATCATCTTTGGATGTCTAGTTCTTAGATTATGGGGGCTGGCCTCTCGGCCATGCCTAGACCTTGTTCTTATGTATTTTCAACGGTGGAGTTTCTACACACCATAGATTAAGGTGTGGAGCTCTGTTGTACCTCGAGTATTAATGCAATTACTATTGTTCTTCTATTCAATTCAGCTCATTCTTGTACTAAGATATTCATTCGCACACAAGAACATGATGAATATGATGATTATGTGATGCTCATCATCATTCTCACTTATGAACGCGTGCCTGACAACCACTTCCGTTCTACAAGCAAACAAGGCTTGAATGTTTATCTCTTGGATTCCTTAATCAAAATCTTCATGGTATAAGCTAGAATTGATGGCGGCATTTTTGAGAATCCGGAAAGTCTAAACCTTGTCTGTGGTATTCCGAGTAGGATTCAGGGATTGAATGACTGTGACGAGCTTCAAACTCACGATTGTGGGGCATTAGTGACAGACGCAAAAGAATCACTGGATTCTATTCCAACCTGATTGAGAACCGACAGATGATTAGCCGTGCCGTGACAGGCTGCGTTGAACATTTTCACTGAGAGGATGGGAGGTAGCCACTGACAACGGTGAAACCCTACATACAGCTTGCCATGGAAAGGAGTAAGAAGGATTGAATGAAGACAGTAGGAAAGCAGAGAGACGGAAGGGACAAAGCATCTCCATACGCTTATCTGAAATTCTTACCAATGAATTAGATAAGTATCTCTATCTTTCTTTTATGTTTTATTCATCTTTTAATTATCAATCCTCCATAACCATTTGAATCATCAATTTAGCTCTTGAATGCAATGTCTTGCTGAAGCTTGGCTAGCCATGTCTAATTTCTTTAGACTAACATTGCATGATTCCTGGAATTCTTATTAAAAATTTTGAATCTCTTTATTTTCTTTTCCATATAATTTTCGAAAAATCCAAAAAATTACAAAATCATAAAAAACCAAAAATATTTTATGTTTCTTGTTGAGTCTAGTGTCTCATTTTAAGTTTAGTGTCAATTGCATGCATTCTTTGAATTCAATCATGTGTCTCATTGATCTTCAAGTTTTTCTTGATGATTTCATTGCTCTGATCTTTAAATTCTCTTGTCTTGAGTGTTTTGTTGTTTCTCATATGCATTCTCAACTTGTTAGTGTCAGTAGTATACAAACTTCTAAGTTTGGTGTCTTGCATGCATTGTTTATTTGATCTTAGTTTCATTTTGATTATTCCTCATTATTAAAAATCCAAAAAATTTTTAATTTGTGTCTTTTCAAGTCAATAATAGAGAGAATTGAAGATTCAGAACATACAGCAGAGGAATTACACAGAAAAAGCTGGGCGTTCAAAATGCCCAGTAAGGAAGGAAAATTGGCGTTTAAACGCCAGCCAGGATAGGGCGTTTATCGCCCAAAAGGGTAGTATTTTGGGCGTTAAACGCCAGAATGTATACCATTCTGGGCGTTTAACGCCAGGATGGCACAAGAGGGAAGATTTTTGTTTTTAGTACAAATTTTTTTCAAGTTTTCAAAATTTTTCAAAATAAAATCTTTTTCAAATCATATCTTTTCAATCATATATTTTCAAAATCAATTTCTTTCCAATTTCAAAAACACTTGCTAACAATTAATGATTTGATTCAA
>NC_029772.3:41933406-41934052 GCF_000817695.3 Arachis duranensis | reverse complement strand
TTTTCTTGTTAGCCAAGTCATTAATTTTAAAAATCAAATCTTTTTAAATTGTTTTTCAATCATATCTTTTCAATCATATCTCTTTAAAACCATAACTCTTCAATCATATCTTTTTAATCACATCTTTTTCAAAATAGTTTTCAATCATATCTCTTTGATTTCCAATTTCAAAATATTTTTCAAAATCACTTTATTTCTTTCTCAATCTTAGTTTTCGAAAATCAATTATCATTTTTTTTCAAAATTTCTTTTAATTAATTCACTTTAATTTTCGACAATTTCTTCCCCTCTTCTCACATCCTTCCATTTATGGACTAACACTCCTCCTCAATGCACAATTCGAACTCTATCTTTCTAAGTTCGAATTCTTCTACCTCTTCCTTCTATTTTTCTTTTCCTCTGACACCCCAAGGAATCTCTATACTGTGACATAGAGGATTCCATATGTTCTTGTTCTCTTCTCTTTCATATGAGCAGGAGCAAAGACAAAAGCATTCTTGTTGAAGCTGACCCTGAACCTGAAAGGACCTTGAAGCGAAAGCTAAGAGAAGCTAAAACACAACTCTCTGTAGAGGACCTAACAGAAATCTTCAAAGAAGAAGACATGGCAGCCGAAAACAACAACAATGCCAACAATGCAAGGAAG
>NC_029772.3:41931974-41933125 GCF_000817695.3 Arachis duranensis | reverse complement strand
AAAGAAAGCCTGAACTCTTGGGAAAAGCTAGTCAATGCCTTCTTGGCAAAGTTCTTTCTACCTCAAAAATTGAGTAAGCTTAGAGTGGAAGTTCAAACCTTCAGACAGAAGGAAGGTGAATCCCTCTATGAAGCTTGGGAAAGATACAAACAATTGATCAGAAAGTGTCCTTCTGACATGCTTTCTGAATGGAGCATCATTGGCATCTTCTATGATGGTCTGTCTGAACTGTCCAAGATGTCATTGAACAGCTCTGCTGGAGGATCTCTTCATCTGAAGAAGACGACTGCAGAAGCTCAAGAACTCATTGAAATGGTTGCAAATAACCAATTCATATACACTTCTGAAAGGAATCCTGTGAACAATGGGACGAATCAGAAGAAAGGAGTTCTTGAGATTGATACTCTGAATGCCATACTGGCTCAGAACAAAATATTGACTCAGCAAGTCAATGTGATTTCTCAGAAAATATTGACTCAGCAAGTCTATATGATTTCTCAAAGTCTGTCTGGAATTCAAGCTGCACCAGGCAGTACTAAGGATGCTTCATCTGAAGAAGAAGCTTATGATCCTGAGAACCCATCAATGGAAGAGGTGAATTACATGGGAGAACCCTATGGAAACACCTATAATCCTTCATGGAGAAATCATCCAAATCTCTCATGGAAGGATCAACAGAGACCTCAACAAGGTTTCAACAACAATAATGGTGGAAAAAACAGGTTTAGCAATGGCAAGCCTTTTCCATCATCTTCTCAACAACAGACAGAGAATTCTAAGCACAGCCACTCTGACTTAGCAACCATGGTCTCTGATCTAATCAAAACCACTCAAAGTTTCATGACTGAAACAAGGTCCTCCATTAGAAACTTGGAGGCACAAGTAGGTCAGCTGAGTAAGAAAGTTACTGAACTCCCTCCTAGTACTCTTCCAAGTAATACAGAAGAGAATCCAAAAGGAAAGTGCAAGGCCATCAACATGGCCGAATTTGGAGAGGAGAAAGAGGCAGTGATCGCCAATGAGGAAGACCTCAATGGACATCCACTGGCCTCCAATGAGTTCCCTAATGAAGAACCATGGGAATCTGAGGCTCACATTGAGACCATAGAGATTCCATTGGATTTACTTCTGCCATTCATGAGCTCTGATGA
>NC_029772.3:41929929-41931756 GCF_000817695.3 Arachis duranensis | reverse complement strand
TGTGACCTAGGGTCAAGCATAAACCTCATGCCTCTCTCTGTAATGGAGAAGCTAGGGATCTTTGAGGTACAAGCTGCAAGAATCTCACTAGAGATGGCAGACAATTCAAGAAAACAAGCTTATGGACCTGTAGAGGATGTTCTGGTAAAGATTGAAGACCATTACATCCCTGCTGATTTTATAGTCCTAGAGACTGGGAAGTGCATGGATGAGTCCATCATCCTTGGCAGACCCTTCCTAGCCACAGCAAAGGCTGTGATTGATGTTGACAGAGGAGAATTGATCATTCAAGTGAATGAAGAATCCTTTATGTTTAAAGCTCAAGGATATCCCTCGGTAAGCATGGAGAGGAAGCATGAAGAGCTTCTCTCAAAATAGAGTCAAACAGAGCCCCCACAGTCAAACTCTAAGTTTGGTGTTGGGATGCCACAACTAAATTCTAAGTTTGGTGTTAAACCCCCACATTCAAACTCTAAGTTTGGTGTTGGGAGGTTCCAACATTGCTCTGAACATCTGTGAGGCTCCATGAGAGGCAACTGTCAAGCTACTGACATTAAAGAAGCGCTTGTTGGGAGGCAACCCAATGTTATATTTATCTATTTTTCTTTTGTTATTTTATGTTTTCTATAGGTTGATGATCATGGGAAGTCACAAAATCAATTGAAAAAAGCAAAAATAGAATAAAAAACAGAAAGAAAAATAGCACACCCTGGAAGAAAACTTGCTGGCATTTAAACGCCAGTGAAGACAGCAAATGGGCGTTTAACGCCCAGTCTGGCACCATTCTGGGCGTTTAACGCTAGAAAGGGGCACCAGACTAGTGTTAAACGCCAGAAATGGGCACCAGCCCGGCGTTTAACGCCAGAATTGGCAGAAGGAGCATTTTTGCTCGCCACTTGGTACAGGGATGAATTTTCCTTGACACCTCAGGATCTGTGGACCCCATAGGATCCCCACCTACCCCACAACTCTCTCTCTTCTTCACCCATTCACCAATCACCTCAACAACTCTTCCCTAAAAACCCCTCACCTATCAAATCCCACTATTTTCTTCACCACTCACATCCATCCTTCATAAAACCCCACCTACCTCACCATTCAAATTCAAACCACTTTCCCTCCCATACCCACCCATTATGGCCGAACCATACACACCCTCTCCACTCCTGTATAAACCCATCTTCACTCCTTCATTTTCACACAACCTAAACACTACTTCTCCCCCTTGGCCGAACCACAAAGCCACCTCAATCTCCTCTATTTTCTTCTTCTTCTACTCTCTTCTTTCTTCTTTTGCTCGAGGACGAGCAAACCTTCTAAGTTTGGTGTGGTAAAAAGCATTGCTTTTTGTTTTTTCATAACCATTTATGGCATCTAAGGCCGGAGAAACCTCTAGAAAGAGGAAAGGGAAGGCAAAAGCTTTCACCTCTGAGTCATGGGAGATGGAGAGATTCATCTCAAAGGTACATCAAGACCACTTCTATGAAGTTGTGGCCAAGAAGAAGGTGATCCCCGAGGTCCCTTTTCAAACTCAAAAAAGGTCAACTTTAATCAAAGGTTGGACCAAGTCCTCATGGATATCTGTATGGAAGGAGCTCAATGCAAACAGGAGATCCCACTCATAGACATGAGCATGAGGATATTCCTCATCATGAAATCCCTGAGATGCCTCAAGGGATGCACTTTCCTCCATAAAACTATTGGGAGCAAATCAACACCTCCCTAGGAGAATTGAGTTCCAACATGGGACAACTAAGGGTGGAGCACCAAGAACATTCCATTCTCCTCCATGAAATTAGAGAAGATCAAAGAATTATGAGAGAGGAG
>NC_029772.3:41908140-41929463 GCF_000817695.3 Arachis duranensis | reverse complement strand
AGAAGCCAATCATTCTGAATTTCAAAGGATAGAGTGAGATGCCAAAACTGTTCAGAGGCAAAAAGGTAAAAGCCCCGCTCATCTAATTAATACTGATCTTCATAGATGTTTTTGGAATTCATTGCATATTCTCTTCTTTTTATCTTATTTGACTTTCAGTTGCTTGGGGACAAGCAACAATTTAAGTTTGGTGTTGTGATGAGCGGATAATTTATACGCTTTTTGGCATTGTTTTAGTATGTTTTTAGTAAGTTTTAGTTAGTTTTTATTATATTTTTATTATTTTTTAGTTAAAATTCACTTTTCTAGACTTTACGATGAGTTTGTGTGTTTTTCTGTGATTTCAGGTATTTTCTGGCTGAAATTGAGGGACTTGAGCAAAAATCTGATTCAGAGGCTGAAAAGGACTGCAGATGCTGTTGGATTCTGACCTCTCTGCACTCGAAGTGGATTTTCTGGAGCTACAGAAGCCCAATTGACGCGCTCTAAATTTCGTTGGAAAGTAGACATCCTGGGCTTTCCAGCAATATAGTAGTCCATACTTTTTCTGAGATTTGATGGCCCAAACAGGCGTTCCAAGTCAGCTCAAGAATTCTGGCGTTAAACGCCGGAACTGGCACAAGAATGGGAGTTAAACGCCCAAACTGGCACAAAAGCTGGCATTTAACTCCAAGAAGCCATGTCTAGACCTTGTTCTTATGTATTTTCAACGGTGGAGTTTCTACACACCATAGATTAAGGTGTGGAGCTCTGCTATACCTCGAGTATTAATGCAATTACTATTGTTCTTATATTCAATTCAGCTCATTCTTGTTCTAAGATATTCATTCGCACCCAAGAACATGATGAATATGATGATTATGTGACGCTCATCATTATTCTCACTTATGAACGCGTGCCTGACAACCACTTCCGTTCTACAAGCAAACAAGGCTTGAATGTTTATCTCTTAGATTCCTTAATCGGAATCTTCGTGGTATAAGCTAGAATTGATGGCGGCATTCAAGAGAATCCGGAAGGTCTAAACCTTGTCTGTGGTATTCTGAGTAGGATTCAAGGATTGAATGACTGTGACGAGCTTCAAATTCCTAAAGGCTAGGCGTTAGTGACAAACGCAAAAGAATCACTGGATTCTATTCCAACCTGATTGAGAACCGACAGATGATTAGCCGTGCTGTGACAGAGCGTGTTGAACATTTTCACTGAGAGGATGGGATTGTAGCCACTGACAACGGTGATGCCCAACATACAGCTTGCCATGGAAAGGAGTAAGAAGGATTGGATGAAGACAGTAGGAAAGCAGAGAAACGGAAGGGACAAAGCATCTCCATATGCTTATCTGAAATTCTCACCAATGAATTACATAAGTATCTCTATCTTTATTTTATGCTTTATTCATAAATCATCTATAACCATTTGAATCTGCCTGACTGAGATTTACAAGATGACCATAGCTTGCTTCATACCAACAATCTCCGTGGGATCGACCCCTTACTCGCGTAAGGTTATTACTTGGACGACCCAGTGCACTTGCTGGTTAGTTGTGTGAAGTTGTGATAAAGAGTTGAGATTACAATTGAGCGTACCATGTTGATGGCACCATTGATGATCACAATTTTGTGCACCAGCTGGCATAATAAATGACATGTAGAAGTTTGTCATGCCTCTGTCCCAATACTACACCAATGGCATGATCACTGGCATCACACATCAGTTCGAATGGTAATGTCCAATTTGGTGCAGAAATGACTGGTGCTGTAACCAGCTTGGCTTTCAGGGTCTCAAACGCCTGCAGATACTCTGTGTCTAATATAAATGGCGTGTCAACAGCTAGCAGATTACTTAGAGGTTTTGTGATTTTTGAAAAATCCTTTATAAACCTCCTATAGAATCCTGCATGCCCCAGAAAGCTTCTGATTGCCTTAACATTGGCAGGTGGTGGTAATTTTTCAATTACCTCTACCTTAGCTTGATCTATCTCTATTCCTCTATTCGAGATCTTGTGCCCAAGGATGATCCCTTCAGTCACCATAAAATGACATTTTTCCCTGTTCAAAACCAGGTTAGTCTCTTGGCACCTCTTTAGAACAAGAGTCAGGTGATCAAGACAGCAGCTGAATGAGTCTCCATATACTGAGAAGTCATCCATGAAGACTTCTAGAAATTTCTCCACCATATCAGAGAAAATAGAAAGCATGCATCTCTGAAAGGTTGCAGGTGCATTACACAGCCCAAATGGCATCCTTTTGTAGGCAAATACTCCAGATGGGCATGTGAATGCTGTTTTCTCTTGATCCTGGGGGTCTACTCAATTTGGTTGTAGCTTGAATAGCCATCCAAAAAGCAGTAATAATCATGACCTACTAGTCTTTCTAGCATTTGGTCTATGAATGATAAAGAAAAATGATCATTTCTAGTGGCTGTATTGAGTCTTCTATAATCAATACACATGTGCCACCCTGTAACTGTTATTGTGGAAACCATTTCATTTTTCTCTTTATGAACCACTGTCATGCCTCCCTTCTTGGGGACGACTTGGACAAGGCTCACCTAGGGGCTATCAGAAATTGGATAAATAATCCCAACCTCTAGTAATTTAGTGACCTCTTTCTGCACCACTTCCATCATGGCTGGATTTAGTCGCCTTTGTGGTTGAACCACTGGCTTAGCATTATCCTCTAAGAGAATCTTGTGCATGCATCTGGCTAGGCTAATGCCCTTAAGATCACTTATGGACCACCCAAGAGCTGTCTTGTGTGTCTTTAGCACTTGAATCAGCGCTTCCTCTTCCTATGGTTTTAAGGTAGAGCTTATGATCGCAGGAAAAGTGTTGTCTTCTCCCAGAAATACATATTTCAGGGATGGTGGCAGTGGTTTGAGCTCTGGTTTGGGGAACTTTTCCTCTAATTGAGGAGTTTTCAGAGGTTCTTCTAATTCCTCTGGCCCCTCCAGGTCAGGCTGAACATCTTTAAATATGTCCTCTAGCTCTGATTCGAGACTTTCAGTCATATTGACTTCTTCTACCAGAGAGTCAATAAGATCCACTCTCATGCAGTCTTTTGGTGTGTCTGGATACTGCATAGCTTTGACAGCATTTAACTTAAACTCATCCTCATTGACTCTCAGGGTCACTTCCTTTTTTTGGACATCAATGAGGGTGCGTTCAGTTGCTAGGAATGGTCTTCCTAGAATGAGAGTTGCACTCTTGTGATCCTCTATTTTCAGCACTACAAAGTCAGTGGGAAAGGCAAATGGCCCAACCTTGACAATCATGTCCTCGATTATGCCTGATGGGTATTTAATGGAGCCATCAGCAAGTTGAAGACAGATCCGGGTTGGTTTGATTGATCAAACCAAGCTTTCTGATAATGGATGCAGGGATTAGGTTTATACTTGGCCCAAGATCACATAGAGTTGTCTTGGTGCAAATCCCTTCTAATGTGCATGGTATCATAAAGCTTCCGGGATCCTTAAGCTTTTTAGAATGACTGCACTGCATTCCTCAGTGAGAAAAACTTTTTGAGTTTCTTTCCAATCCTTCTTATGGCTTAAGATTTCTTTCATGAACTTAGCATAAGAGGGTATTTGCTCAAGTGCTTCTGCAAACGGAATCTTTATTTCAAGAGTCCTGAGATAGTCTGTAAAGCGGGCAAATTGCTTATCCTGTTCTGCTTGGCAGAGTTTCTGAGGATAAGGTATTTTGGCTTTGTATATCTTCAACCTTGGATGCTGCAGGTTTATTTCCTGCAGAAGCATGCTGAGACGCCTTCTTGAGGGAGTCATCATCAGCACTTGTGGGTGTCTGATCCCTTACTGGTGTTTGAACACCAGGATTAGGCGCTGGATTGGCATTTAACGCCGGATTCCTACCCTGTTCTAGTGTTTGAACGCCAGAGTTGAACATGGAATTGGCGTTTGACGCCAACTTGTCACCCTTTTCTGGCGTTTGGATGCCAGAATCATTCCTCTCTGGGCTCATACTGTCCTCAGAGGGATTTTAGGTAATATTCTGTTCATTTTCTGTCAGCTGTTCTTTCCTTGGAAAGTAAAAAAAAAAAGATATAATTGAAAATATATGATTGAAAAATAATTTAAAAAGATTTGATTTTGAAAATTAATGACTAATTTAATGCAAAACTTTCGAAAATTCGAGGAAAACACCAAGGAACACCAAACTTAAAAATTTTAAGATCAAAACACAAGAAAGATTCAAGAACATAAAAGAACACCAAACTTAAAATTTTTAGAAAACCAAAAATAGATTTTCGAAAATTTAAATAAAAACTAACAAGAAAACACCAAACTTAAAACATGCAACTAGACTCAAATAGAAGAATCTAAAAGAAAAATAATAATTTTTTTTGAAAAATTTTTGAAAAGAAAATAAAAGACTCTGACCCAAAAGACAAACTTTTCCTAATCTAAGCAACAAGATGGACCGTCAGTTGTCCAAACTCGAACAATTTTCGGCAACGACGCCAAAAACTTGGTGCACGAAATTGCAATCACACTTGCAATTCCGAACAACTAACCAGCAAGTGCACTGGGTTGTCCAAGTAATACCTTATGTGAGTAAGGGTCAATCCCACGGAGATTGTCGGCCTGAAGCAAGCTATGGTTACCTTGTAACTCTTAGTCAGGAGAGTATCAATGAAAATGGTTTTGTTTGCAATAAAATAAAAGAGCATGAAATAAAAGGTACTTATGATTCAATAATGGAGAACAGGTTGGAGGTTTGGAGATGCTCTGTCATCTGAATCTCTGCTTTCCTATTGTCTTCTTTTTCACGCACGCAAGGATCCTTCCAGGGCAAGCTGTGTGTAGGGTGTCACCATTGTCATTGGCTACTTCCCATCCTCTCAGTGAAAATGGTCCATGTGCGCTGTCACCGCACGGCTAATCATCTGTCGGTTCTCGATCATGTTGGAATAGAATCCAGTGATCCTTTTGCGTCTGTCACTATGCCCAACACTCGCGAGTTTCAAACTCGTCACGGTCATCCCTTTCCAGATCCTACTCGGAATACCATAGACAAGGTTTAGACTTTCTGGATCCCAGGAATGGCCGCCAATAATCCTAGCTTATACCACGAAGACTCTGATCTTTCGGAATGGAGGCTAAGAGATACATATTCAATCTAAGATAGAACGGAGGTGGTTGTCAGGCACGCGCTCATAAGTTGAGAATGGTGATGAGTGTCACGGATAATCACATTCATCATGTTTAAGTGCGAATGAATATCTTAGAACGGAAGCAAGCGTGATTGAATAGAAAACAGTGGTAATTGCATTAATCCATTGAGACACAGCAGAGCTCCACACCCCCAACCATGGGATTTAGAGACTCATGCCATAGAAGATACAAAGTCAGATGTAAAATGTCATGAGGTACAAAATAAATCTCTAAAGGTAGTTTTTATACTCAACTAGTAACCTAGGGTTTTCAGAAAATGAGTAAACTAAGATAGGTAGTGCAAAAATCCACTTCTTGGGCCCACTTGGTGTGTGCTTGGGCTGAGAATTGAAGCTTTCACATGCATAGGCTGTTTCTGGAGTTAAACGCTAGCTTTTGTTCCAGTTTGGGCGTTTAACTCCAACTTTTATGCCAGCTCTGGCATTTTGATGCCAGAAAAGGGTAGAGAGATGGCGTTTTGACGCCAATTTACGTCATCAAAACTCGCTCAAAGTATGGACTATTATATATTGCTGGAAAGCCCTGGATGCCTACTTTCTAACGCAATTGGGAGCGCGCCTTTTGGAGTTCTGTAGCTCCAGAAAATCCACTTCGAGTGTAGGGAGGTCAGAATCCAACAGCATCTGCAGTCCTTCTTCAGCCTCTGAATCAGATTTTTGCTTAGGTCTCTCAATTTTAGCCAGAAAATACCTGAAATCACAGAAAAACACACAAACTCATAGTGAAGTCTAGAAATATGATTTTTGCATAAAACTAATAAAAGTATACTAGAAAGTGGCTAAATCCTACTCAAAACCATATGAAAATACCCCCAAAAAGCGTATAAAATATCTGCTCATCATCTTTCTACTTAATTGGGACAATCAAGTGCTAAGTTTGGTGTTGGGGCAAAATTTTGTTTTGCTTGTGTTTCTTTGCAACACTCCATTAATATCTCAGAACCCTCAAACACCCCCTCTCTCTCTCTCTCCACCCAATGGCACCACCAAGATCCTCAACCTCAATGAAAAGAAAGACCAAAGAACCAACCTCCGGTTCCTCAAGCTCAAACTTCAATGAGTACAAATTCCTCTCAGCATTCAACCAAAACCAATTCTATGGTTGGGTGAGTGAGAGGGAGATCATTCCAGAGGTCGGCTTCCAATTGGGAAGGAATGAGCACCTTGAAATCAATGTTGAGATCAACAACAGGGGTTGGGTACTCTTCTACAACCCACTAAAGAAAGTGGTAAGGGAATTTTATGCCAATGCCATGCCACAACCAGGGTAAACTTATGGGTATATTAGCTATGTGAGAGGAAAGTCCATTGATTATAGTCCCTCTAACATAGAAAGGGTACTGATGGTGAAAAGGATAAACTCCACTCGAAGTTATGAGGAGAGGATGAAGCAACCAAACCTAGGATTTGATGAAATCTTGAATGAAATCTGTGTACTAAATGTGCAGTGGATCATTGACAAAGATGGAAAACCCAACCAGCTGCGGAGAAGGGACTTGAGCCCCCAAGCTAGGGGTGGCTAGACTTTGTGAAAAGATCTTTGATCCCTACATCAAACACATCTGAGGTGACCAAGGAGAGGGCTGTACTTATATATAGTATAATGAAGGGAGAGGACGTGAATGTTGGGTAGTTAATTGCCAACAACATCAACAAGATACTGAAGAGCACTAACGAGAGCACAAGATTGGCATTCCCCAGCATCATACAAGAGCTATGTGATGACGCTGGAGTTGAGAAGGTGATTGATGAGGTGTTAGTGAAGCACGATAAGCCTATAACTGCCAAGAAGATGGCCAAGGTGTTGGCCGTCAATCCACTTCAAAGGGCTAGAGAGCATAGAGCTCATGCTCATGTGCCACAACCACAACAATGAGAGGAAGAGGAGGCAGAGGAGCAACCACAATTTCTGGCACTTCAACAACCACCATACTAACAATACCAACAATTTCCTGAAGGAATGAACTGGGAATAGCTGCAAGGAGACATGCACTAAATGAAGGGAAATCTGCATCAACTGAGGGAAGATGTCAACCAATTTCAAAGTAGCCAAAGGGAGCAATGGAACCAAGTGAATGAGAAAATACACAACCTCCAAGGAAGTTTTGAGCAAGCAAGGAAGGAACAGCAAGAGGAATTTGATTGGGGTGAGGTGCAAAGTGCACTTAACAAAGTGGTGGAGCAAAACAAATGGCAGCAGAGGAACCTTGTTGAGTTCAGGCATCTCTATGATGCCCGGACCATTTCAAGGAGACAATATGATATCTACACACAAGCGAAGCTGAATCACTTGTGTAATGCTGTGGCCGCCATCAACCTCGGATACCCAACATTCATGCAAGGGCTGGAGGAACTGAGTGCTAGACAAGAGGAGATCCTATCTAAGCACAAGGAGGATGAAAGAGATTATATGGTAAGGCTGGGTTTCTGGAAGCCCAAGGACAAGAAAGCACAAGAAGGATCCTCCAAAAAGGATGGAGATGACTCCTCCCCCTCCAAGAAGAAGGACAAAGGCAAGGGGCCAATGACCTAAAGAAGCTGCATAAGGTTGTTGAGTTCCATAGTTGACATTTTCCAAAATTCTGAATTATGTTTAAGTTTTTATCTATTTACTTTATGTTTGAGAATAATTGATAATGTTAGGATAGTTTATGTTTTATTTTGCTTGAAGTCTTTTGTGAGTCCTTTGATATGCAAGAAAGAAAATGCAATGATAACTGTAGTCTTTATTTACATCAATAAAGTAGAGTTTGTCTCCATAAGAGTTGTTGTGAGTGTGTAAGAACAAGAGTAAATGAGACTAAGACCAAGAAAGATTATTCAAAAGAACTAAGGAACAAAAGACTAAGTGAAGAACCTTGAATGAAGTAAAAAGAAAATTAGTCATGAAAGGTAACTAGTCCTAGAAGGCATGACAAGTAGAAGTTGAGGGGTGTTCCTTGAATATCTATAGAACCAAGAAGTAGTAAGCAACAAAGACCCAAGGCTCTGAGCATCAACTACTAGGGAGGGAAGAGAAACATTGAAAAACTCAAAAAAAAAAGAGAGTTAGAAACCCTAGTAGATGCTTGTGGTGAAGATGTGTCCGGAAGAGGCCTGGGCAAGTAAATTCTCAGGGGTGTTTCAACACCTAGCACCCTAAAGCCAACTGGCTTGGGAGTGTTAATTAAAATCCTAACTAAAGGGCTGTCTTGAGACAAAACACTTAGAGTCATGGTCAATAAATAGAAAAGAAGCACAAAAGGAAAAAATGAGCTAACTCTTACTACTTTAAGGTGACAATCAATGAAAAGGACCCCTAAGACACATACTTGGAAAAACCCTTAAGGATCTAGGAGCCCTTTGTGACATTCAAAGCATTCATGCATGTGTTGAGCACTTAGTCCAATTCTTAGTTATATTGCATCCATTCAAGGTCAAGTCTCAATTCACCAAAAAGACCACTCACATTGATTTGCTTGGGACAAGCAAAGCTTAAGTTTGATGTTCTGATGACTTACATCATCTACCATTTTTCTTGCATAAAAAGGACCATAAAAGAGGCATAATCTCATTTGATCATTGCAATTCATGCCTTAATTGATGAATATCATAGTACATTGCTTTGAAATGAGTTTGTGCTGGATTTCAGGTGGAGACGACATCAAAAACAGGAAAGAAAATAACAAAACAAGTGGGGCATGTGAAGTAGGCGTGCCACTTGGAACAAATGCCACAAAATTGTATTGGCATGGCATGCCAGAAGCTAGGCATGGCACGCTGGTACAACATTCCAGAGAGCAAAAATGAAGACCATCAAAGAGGCGTGGCACGCCAGAAGCAGGGCGTGGGATGCCAATTTGTTACAAGAAGAACCATCACTATGGCGTGCCACTTTGTGTCGAAGGCGTGGCTCGCCAGCCCCATAGTTCACTTGGACGTGCCATTTGAGGACCAAAGCGTGGCACGTCAAGCCTATAAGACCCACAATTGAATGTGCTTGCCACTTGAGCAACAAGGTGTGGCATGCCAGTGAACAAGAAGACAATGCAAAAGCTGGGCATGCCACTTGGTATCGAAGGCGTGGCATGCCAGCTCAAGAAGTCCCACTCAGGCGTGCCACTTGAGTAATGAGGCGTGGCACGCCAGCACCTAAGGAGGCCAAATAAAGCTGGGCATGCCACTTGGTATCGAAGGCATAGCACGCCAGCTCAATCATCCCACTTTGGCGTGCCACTTGAACATCCAGGTGTGGCACGCCAACCTCTGGGACCATGGCAAATGAAGGGCGTGACACGCCAGTCTCATGGTGTGGCACGCTGGTAGTATTTTCCAGAGGAGGAATTAAAGGGCCAGTGAACTCAAACGTGCCACTTGGGAGATGAGGCGTGGCACACCAGCAAAAAGATGAAGCAAATGAAGGGCATGACACGCCAGTCTCATGGCGTGGCACGCTGGTAGTATTTTCCAGAAAGGAAGAAGAGGAGCGAATGAACTCAGGCGTGCCACTTGGATGACGAGGTATGGCACGCCAGTAAGAGGGTGAAGCTTTAAGAAGGGCGTGGTACGCCAGTACAAATTTCCAGAAGTATGGAGATGAGGAAGATGACCTTGGGCGTGCCATTTGGTGTCGAAGGCGTGGCACGCCAAGTTACTTGGCCATTTAAAATGTCCTGGGCATGCCAATTTGGCTCAAAGGCGTGGCACGCTAGGGGTTAAACAAAGGATGGCGTGCCACTTGAATGGAGAGGCATGGCACGCCAAATCAGAAACAGAAGGAGCATGACACACCAGAGAAGCGCCAGTCACACGTTAGCTGGAAGATCACATTTGTTGAGTTTCTTTTCCCTCCAAATTGTAATTTTCTTTTCACTTTTGTAATTTTCCTTTATTTTCTAGATCTAGGAGTAGTATAAACACCCTTGGAAGTATTGGAAAAGGGTTAGCAAGTCACAGAGTTTAGTTTTGGATTTCACTTTTTACTTTTCACACTTCATCTCTTCCATCTTTGGTACTTTCTCTCTGAGCTATGAGTAGCTAAATTCCCTCTCATTGAGAGAGGGAGCTCTATTGTACTTGATGGATTAATGATAGTGAATTTATTCTTCTCTTCATTTTCTCTTTGATTTGCTAAAAGGAATTTTGATTTTCATGCTTAGTGTTCAATTAACTTGGAAAAGAGATTGAATGCAAAATGGGTTTCATGGGAACCTTGGAAAAGGAAACATCAAACCAGGCTAGAAATCCCTTCTCACACTTGAGTAGAATCTGGGTTTTGGTGTTTGGATATAGTGACATACAATCCTCCCTCTACTTGGACCTATGATGATGTGTGGTATAATCAGGGACCAAGCATATCTCTCTTCATGAGCAATTAGACCAAGGAATTGGCTATTGATCAAGATCTGAGAGATTGAGTCACTAAGGGATTGGGGCTCAATCAATCATAATTGCCAAGAGGTCAATGAGTTGCATGATTGAAGAGGATATGAGCTGGATTTAATCCAAAGAGACAATATCTCCTGATCTCAATGAATTCTCCCATTCTTATCTCTCCCATTCTTCTACTGCTTTACTTACATTCTACAAAATCCCATTCCCCTTTACATTCATGTTATTTCCATTTCTGCATTTTATTGCTTTCTTTTATTCCTTTGCCATTTATGTTTCTGCCATTTATAATTCTGCACTTACAACTTATTCTGTTGAGCTTGACTAATTCACCAATTGATTAAAATTACTCAAATCTACCAATCTCTATGGATACGATCCCACTCCACTGTGGGTTAATACTTGACGATAATTTTGGTGCGCTTGCCAAGAGCAGAGTCATCAATATTATTGGCAAAAGGGTAGTGAATTCCGCCCATCAGGGCTTTAACTCCAATCTCTACTCCTGACTGGGCATTGGATCTTCTGGAGCTAGTGATGATGGCAAAGTGTCCTCATTGTGTTCAGATGGTTTCCCCACACTTAGACCTTGCTCCATGTGCATCTCTTCTACTTCTTCTTGGTGAACTGCAGCTACGGTCTCATCAATGATGTCGCACTGGAAGATGGAATGGTCTTCCAGAGGATGCTTCAAAGCCTCATTCAGATTGAAGCTTACTGCTCGGCCGTTTATCTCAAAAGAATAAGTTCCTGAGAAGGCATCTAATTTGAATTTTAAAGTCTTCAGGAATGGCCTTCCAAGCAGGATGGATGATGGTCTTCCTGAGTCATTAGGGGGCATCTCCAAGATGTAGAAGTCAATGGGGAATATGAGCCCCTTAATTCTCATCAGCACGTCCTCAGCAATTCCAACCACAGAAATAATGCTTTTATCTGCCAAAACAAAATGTGCTACTGACCTTTTCACGGGGGGTAGCCTCAAAGCATCATATATAGATAATGGCATAATACTCACATATGCACCTAAATCACACATGCAGTAAAAAAACTGTACACCCTGAATAGTACAAGTAACCATGCATGGACATGGGTCACTATACTTTTCTGGGATATCACCCATTAATGTAGAAATGGAACTGCCTAAAGGAATAGTTTCTAATCCATTAATTTTGTCCTTATGCATGCACAAATCTTTTAGAAACTTAGCATATTTAGGTACTTGCTGAATAGTATCAAAAAGGGGAACAGTTACCTCAACCTTTTTGAATATTTCTACCATTTTGGGGTCGAGCTCCATCTGCTTTCTGGACTTCCTTGCAAGGTGTGGAAATGGAATAGGGATGGCGTCTCTGGTAGCTTCAGCTGCTTTTGATGCGCTGTTCCTTGGTTGAGTTGATTCTTCTTCAACCATGTCTTGTACTTCCTCTTCTTCTTCAGCATCCTCTGCCTCAACAATATCTTCCACTTGAATGTTTTTCTTGAAGCTTGGCTCCTCATGGCTCATCTCTTGTAGTGTGGTTTTGAACCTCAAAGTAATGGCATTGATGCCACCTTTAGGGCTAGGTAAGGGTTAAGAAGGAATTGCATTGGAGTTTGAAGGTTGATTGTTGGAGGTAATTAGCGAATCCATCCGAGAGATGAGAGCTTGTATTGTGGAACTAAGACCATTTATGGAGGAGTTAATTGTGTTCTGAATGTCTTGGTGTCCTTGTGTCATAGTGCGAAGCATATCATCATTAGAAGAAGGAGGGGGTAAGTGATTTGAGGGGCCTATTGTTGGTTGTTCTGAGGCACTTAGGGCTGCCTTTGGTGAGGTGCTCTGTAAGGCTGGTTTTGGTTCTGCTGTCTGTTGTTGTTGTTGTTCCACCTCTGATTTCTATTGTTATCTCTGCTTTCTCTGTTGTGGTTGTCCCTCCATTCTTGGTTGGAATTATCTCTCCATCCCTGGTTGGAATTATCTCTCCAACCCTGGTTGGAGTTGTCAATCCAACATTGATTGTAGTTTCCACCTTGGTTGTAGTTGCCGCCTTATTGATAGTATCCTTGATTCGGGCGATCATAGAAATTATGAGTAGCTGACAAGGTGTTGTCTTCTTGTTGGAGCTACGGACACTCATCAGTGTAACGAGTATAATCAGCACATATTCCGCATACTCTTTGAGGAACTAACTGTTGACTCTGTTGTGGTGGGGGAGGCTGAGGTTGTTGTTGATTCAGGTTGTCTGCTTTAGTACGTTGGTCATCTCACACAGACTCTGTGTGAGAGCAGTACTCTCGCTGCTAGAGGAAACCTCTGCAACAGCCTTGGATGGTTATTCCTATGCCTGGCGTTCCGAGTAGTTCAGCTAGATCGGTAATCAGTTGCCAATCTTCATCTGCGATCTTTTACTTTTTCAGAGAACCATTGCTTGCACCATCTAATGTAGTCTTCTCCTGAGACTTCATGCCTTGTGTGAAGTAGATGATTAACACCATCTTGTCAATCATGTGGTGGGGACAAGCGTCTAGGAGATTCCTGAAGTGCTCCCAATATTCATACAGAGTCTCTGAGTCGCCTTGAATAATGCAGGAGATTTCTTTCCTCAGTCTATCAGTCACTTCAACTGGAAAGTATTTTTCTAAGAACTCTTTCCTGAGCGTATCCCAGTTAGTAACAACCACTTCAGGTTGAGTGTAGTACCACTCCCTCACTTTTCCCTCAAGAGAAAATGGGAAGGCGAGTAGCAGAATAGAAGTCTCATTTTCACCCTGACGCCTAACAGTAGAACAGGATATCTGAAAATCTCTGATGTGCTTGAAAGGCTCCTGAGCAGGTAAGCCATGAAACTTCGGTAGTAGATTGATTAGTGTAGTCTTCAGTTTAATATCTGCAACCAAATTTGGATAACGCGCTTAGAATGGTGGCAGCGTAAAGTCCGGAGCTCCTACTTCCTGGAAAGTAACCCTTCGGGGTGCTGCCATGTTATCTGCGCGTAAATCAACAAAATCAGTAGAAGAGGAGCTTGTTTCCTCCTTAAATGACGCTTCAGATTCGTCCTCAGATAAGACTAGTGAATTGGTAGTAACCACTTAACCACCCTCAGAGGCTAACCGACGCCGAGCTCGCCTTATACGTGAAAGAATTCTTTCAATTTCTGGATCAAATACGGCTAAGCTCGGATCAGGTAGTGAACACGTCATTCAACGAAAGAAACATAAAGCTCATAGTAATAAAATAAAATAAAATAAAATACAAATAAATAAATTCCAACCAATAAATTAGCACACTGTTGCAACTCCCCTGCAACGGTGCCAAAAATTGACGTGGCAAAAATTAGCCGATTAAGAGTTTATAGAGAAAACAGCGTTGCAGGTACAGTTCTTAACCGACTAAAATCCGCTAATCAATTTAGGAAAAAGTTGTCACAAAATTTAGAAATAAAATACCAGGAGTATGAATCCCAGGTCGTCTCCCAACGAGTTGTCAAAAGAGTGCTATTTCACTGATCAGAGGTTTTTCAAGAATTTTTAAGAGTTGAAGAACAGAAAAGTAAATAATTGTAAATTAAAGTAATGAAAATTAATGAGAGAATTTATATAATCAAAATGAAGGCCTTGATCGGGAGAAGATTAATCGGAAGTTCTATCCTTGTTGGATGTTCCCAAGTGTAATGGTAAGAGGTTGTTGTTCTACTTGGTTATCCTTTACTGATCAAAGGAAAGTCAAGAACCAACCAATCAACTCTATTCTCAAGTCCTAATCCTCTTCTAAGAAGGGATTAGAGTTAGAGACTAGAGAGTCAGCCAACAATTTCCAATTAACATTAACACTTGAGTAATCCCAACTCAAGGTTCTCCTCTTAATCAACTCCCAAGTCAAGTTGGGGATCTACTCCATTGACATGAATACTACATTCACAGGCATATAAGGGGAATAAAGAGAAGACATGATAAATTGAATAATAACTGATAATTGATTAAAGGTAAAAATAGTTCTTTGCATTAATAAATTCTAAAAATAATCCAATTGTAACTCTGAACAAAGATTAAGGATATGAAAGAGTAAGGGAAAAAGGAAACAAACTAGAATAATGGAAACTTCAATAGAGGTAGTAACTTCTCTCAATATCCAAATCAAAAAGCATCAAAGGCATCAAAACTAGAAATCTATGAATGTGAGGAAAACCTTGAGGAAGTAGTAGAATTCTCTCAAAGATTCCAATCTAAAAACTAAAACTATGTGTAATGAGAATATGTGTTGAGTCTATGCTTGTCCCCTGGCTCTAGTCTATGTTTCTGGGCCAGAAAATCGGTCCAAACTCGGCCCAAAATCGCCCCCGGCGTTTTTCTGCAACTGCTGTACGTCGCGCATGTCACGCGGGCGCACCAGGTGCGCGCGCGTCGATTGTCCTTTTTTCCTGTTACGCGTACGCGCCAGCTGCGTGTGCGCTAATGTGCGCGTATGCGCCAAGTGCGCATCCGCGTCGCTCCTCGCTGGTCAGCTCCTTTGTTTCCTTGCATTCCTTCCAATTTTTGCAAGCTTCCTTTCCGTTCTCCAAGCCACTCCTGCCCTATAAAAGCCTGAAAACACTTAATGCACAGATCACAGCATCGAATGGTATAAAGGGGAATTAAAAATACATAATTTTAAGGCTTAGGAAGCAAGTTTCAATTATAGAACAAAATTGGGAAGGAATTGTAAAACCATGCAAATTGTATGAATAAGTGTGAGAATAGTGCATGAAATCCACTCAATTGAGCATAAGATGTACCACGAAATAGTGGTGCATCAATCTTTCCATGTAACTACAGAAGCTTTCCCAATCTCTTTGCTTAATCTCTAGTAGGGTTGGAGCGTGCTTGGCAGCAAGCTGTCGAACCACTTTATTACCGTCTTGTTCAAAGTGGTCGGGAAGGCTTTGCAACGGATTACATCTGAGGCATCTGTGAGATACATCCGACTTCTGAAATTGCTAAAATGGTGACTCGGATCTGACGTACTGTCGTACGGGGTCATGTCGGGGGCTTTGAAGTCTTTTGGGACTTTAGCTTTTATGATCTCTTTTGTGGACGGATCTTGGTCCTTGTAAGGGCTATCCTCGCGATTGGGTCGAGTGGTCTTAGTTTTGAGGTCGGCTTCCAGCTTTAGGAGCTTGTCCTCCAACTCTTGACGCTGTCTTGTTTCTCTTCAGAGGTCTCTCTCGGCCTCTTGCTAACATTTAGCCTCTTGTTCGAGTTGTTTGAGGCGATCCTGCTATTCACGGATGGCATCTAAGATTTCTGTGTTTTGAGGTTATTTGTCTCCCTTGGGTTGGTGTATGTCCTTCGGGGAGGTTGGTATGGCATCCATATTTTTGGGTGGCGTTCATTCTTCCAATACGGAATTCAGGTCGTTGGTAGGGTTGTTTGCCATGGGGATGAGATGACTTCCAGGTTCCTCGGCAACTGCGCCAATGTTCCGAGGGTTACCTGAAACATTGAAGTCGATCTCAGACGAGATCTTCTGGTGTGACCGGAGCTTCCTTGCCTGACTTGTTGTAGCTTGAGGGGTTGCTGGTTCTTGATCACCGAAGGGGGGTGGTACCTACAAGAGACTCTGAAGCTTAAGTCATCACGGGCTTTAAGCAGGATTTTTTTTTGTAGAATTGGAGTATGAGCTATACCTGGGTGCTCCAGTGTATTTATAGTAGTATGGAGTGACCTTCCTTGAGATAAGTTAGTTATCTTATCTTATCTTTTGTGGGTAAGATCACTTATCTTTCGGCCAGCCGTCTTCAGGTAGGCTGCGATCCTCTGCTTTGGGCCTGCTTGGGCCTCTATGACGATTTGGCCGAGCTCTTTAGGAATAGGTCGGCAACGACCAACCTTACCAGAGGTCAGCCATTTTGTCCTCGTCCAACCCGGACCGTTCAGCTCGGTCCAGGGTATGAACAAGAGTGATGGTCTCTTCATTCTTGCATTAAGGGATGGAGAACTTCATTCAATAAGGATGATGGTGAGAAAGAGGGTTTATTTTTTGGGAGAAAGGGTTCATAGTTAGAAGGTGGTTTATCTTGGTGAGAGTATTGAGGTGGTGTATATGGAAATGATGATTCTTGGGAGTATTGGTGTTGGAATGGTGGTGACTTTAAGTATGGTTCATATGGTTATTGGTATGGCGGATATGGGTTAGGATCATATAGAGGTGAATGGTAGTATGGGGCTTGTGAGTAAGGTTGTTAAAGGCTATGTTGAGGAGGGGGTTCATATGCATATGGTGGTTGTGGTTGACAACCACAAGGAGGTCTACCACATCTATTTGATTGGTATGCATTAGGAGTTGGATTGTAACCATAAGAAACCTGAGGAGGTTGTTGCCAAGAAGATTGTCTATATGATTGAGGCTCCTTCCACCTTTGATTTCCAAATCCATGATACAAACCCTCATTGAAACTTCCATTTCCTACAACATAGTTGGAACCAAACTCAAAGCCAAAATGGTGAGAATTCATAGTGAATAGAGAGAACAAAACAAAAATTATTAAGAAATAAAGAGAACAAAATCCTAACTACTAACTCAAATGAGCAACAAACAAAGAGCAAGCTATTCACAATATTCACATATGAACAATAACCAATAACAAGCACACATTGCAACTCCCATGCAACGGCGCCAAAAAATTGACGATAAGCCAAACGTCGGTTCGGAATTTCTTCTCAATAAAAAAAAATTGCTTCGTTGCAAGTATAGTTCCAAATGAACAATCGATTCACATTAGAGTTTAATTTTGTTTGTCACAATGCAAACCAATAATGACCGAGAGTATTAGATCTCGGGTTGTCTCTCAAAGAAATTGCAGTGAGGTATGCATGCTATTGGTTATGAGATTCATGGGAGTTTGAATATGAAAACACACAAATTTATATGACAATAAAGTAAAGTAAACAACTAAAGATAACAAATACTAAAGAGGCATTCATGGCAACTGGCAAGGATTGATAATCAAGGTCTTTCTATCCTAGTCATTAATTATAACACTATAATTACCAAGAGTTAAGCCTATTACGTTATCTCCAACATCGGGAGAAGATCAAGTAGGCCTAGTTAATCCCAATCCATAAGTAGCATCAATAGAAACAAGATTAACTAACAACTCTAGATCACCAATCTAATTTGGGTATTACTAACTCAAGACTACCAAACTTCTCTTTTCAAGCCAACAATGCTCAAAATCTACTTTAAAACTAAGACAAGCATTTTATCAAACACTTGGAAGGCATAAAAGTAAAATCATGATAAATTGCAATAATAATGAAATCTACTACTACCAAATGCAAGAAAATAATAACAATAACTCAAACAAGTATTATGAGAACATAAAACATGAAATTGCATTAAAAGAAATTGAGATTAACAATAGTGTTCATAAACTAAAAAGTGGCATAAATAAAGAATTAACAAGATAAACTAAGAAAATTAAGGTAATAAAATAAGGAAAAGTAAAAGAAACTAGATCAAAACAAGAATTAGAACCTAAATCTAAAAGGAATTTAAACTAAAATCCCTAAATTCAAGAGAGAAGATGGATATTCTCTCTCTAGAAAATGACCTAAAATATGTTTATAACCTAATCTAATTGTTCCTCCCTTTGTTCCTTTTTGAATTTGGCCTCAAATACTTTAGAAATGAGTTGGATCTGGACTTGAATGAGTCCATAAATTGCCAGCCACATTTTCTTTAATGAAGTCTCATGCTTCGTGTCACGCGTATGCACAAGGTCACACGTACACTCCATATTGCAATTTTCCAGGTCACACGAAAGTATGATCATGAAAGTATGATATAGCATTATTTAGACAAGACACAGCAACTTCATTTGTTAGACAAACATTATCAATTGAAACTATAGAAAATAGAGAACAAGGCAACACCGCAACAGACGCCACAATTTATTCCTGTTATACAATTATTTATTTACATGACATGTATTCTCTCTGAACAAGTTCTCAATGAAAAAAGCCCCAAGCAAAGAGCATTTATTTAAATAAATCCAAAACACAAACATACAAAGGAAGCTAATTTCATCATATCCGAAGGTGAAATAGAATATACTTAACATGAAACAACTACCCGGGTACACATATTTCAGAATTAGTATACATGTCTTAAACTTAATAAATGTGTGGCTGAGTTGAATTTGCTCCCCTTAATAAATTATCTCTCTTCAATTTCAATTTTGATTAAGTAATACTTTCTGTATGATAATTAAGTATACAATCCAAGAAGGGTTTAACTATGAATATGTATAGATTAAAATTTGTATCTAAAGAAAAATTGGTTGCATTATTTTGAGAAAAAATCAATTACCAATCGCCAAAGCATGTAGACTTAGATTTTCTCATTTAAAGCTCTAAATGACTCCGCCATTTAACAGATATCACTGACAAGAATAAATTCAGAAACAGATTATTTTGCCAAACATCTGACTGGATGAAAATATGTATGCTCGCCATCTATCAATTGTGTTCTACATGTGTACATAGAACCAATTACTGTCTCATATATAATCACAACCAACAAGTTTATAGTAGTTAGTATATTAGACAAAGTAAATCTAAATGCTATATTTTACTAAGTTGTGTCAAATATGCCATACATTATCTGACAGTAGCTGGCTACTATATCTCCTTAGCACATTCTGCAGTATATCAAATAGCTTAGAAGAACCTATTACATTTTCTAGGCCATCAAATGATAAAGCTGCTAGAACAACTGTCAGATCTTTAACATCAAACTGTCTTAATATGGCATCTTCAATGTCTATAAGACTCTGTTCAACAGGACAGAAATAGGGAGTGGACAATGGATTTAAGCCTTCAATATTTAAAGTATATTATCAAAATCATTTACTTTAGCAAACCATGGATTTCTACCATGACAGACACACAGAATGATGTGCATTGTTAAATTAGATCAATTAAGCCCCACCAATTAAATACAACACAACATCAATGTCCATATAAACTAAATCTCGCTAATGGATGAAAGAAACAGTTTAAAGAAAACCCTAATGGCATCAGAAAGTTTTAAAAAGTTTACACAATAATGACACAAAAACATAATAGGCAAAAATATTCAAATTGTTTCAACCAAAAGGAGACACTGATCAAGGATACTCTTCAACAGATCGATGAAATAGAAATATATAATAAATGAAAAATGAGAAAGATACAGACTTGAGTCTGGAGGAGTTTAACAGAGGAACGATACCTCTGAAACAACAACCTTTGTTTTCAGACATCCAAATGAATTTAAATCAAGAAGGGTAGACCGCCGAACATCAGCCTATAGAACACAATATAACTCATATATATGTATAACGACTTGGTGCACGAAATTGCAATCACACTTTTGCAATCCGCACAACTAACCAGCAAGTGCACTGGGTCGTCCAAGTAATACCTTACGTGAGTAAGGGTCGAATCCCACGGAGATTGTTGGCTTGAAGCAAGCTATAGTTATCTTGTTGATCTTAGTCAGGAGGCCAATAGGGTTCTTTTGTTTTAATTGTAAAAAGTCAAAAGGCATAAAATAAATACTTATTGTGCAATAATGGAGAATATGTTGGAGTTTTGGAGATGCTTTGTCTTCTGAATTTCAGGCTTTTCTCTTGTACTCCTCTTCACACATGCAAGGCTCCTTCCATGGCAAGCTGTATGTAGGGTGTCACCGTTGTCAATGGCTACTTCCCATCCTCTCAGTAAAAATGGTCCAAATGCTCTGTCACAGCACGGCTAATCATCTGTTGGTTCTCGATCATGTCGGAATAGAATCCATTGATTCTTTTGCGTTTGTCATCACGTCCAACACTCGCGAGTTTGAAGCTCGTCACAGTCATCCAATCCCAAAATCCTACTCGGAATACCACATACAAGGTTTAGACTTTCCGGATTCTCATGAATGCCGCCATCAATTCTAGCTTATACCACGAAGATTCAGATTAAGGAATCTAAGAGATACTCATTCAATCTTATGTAGAATGGAGGTGGTTGTCAGGCACACATTCATGGATTGAGGAAGGTGATGAGTGTCACAGATCATCACCTTCTTTATAGTAAAGCGCGAATGAACATCTTAGATAAGAACAAGCGTGTTTGAATGGAAAACATAAATAATTGCATTAATTCATCGAGACGCTGCAGAGCTCCTCACCCCCAACAATGGGATTTAGAGACTCATGCCGTCAAAGAGTATAAAATTCAGATCTAAAAATGTCATGAGATACAAAATAATTCTTTAAAAGTTGTTTAAATACTAAACTAGTAACCTAGGTTTACAGAAAATGAGTAAACTAAAATGGATAGTGCAGAAATCCACTTCTGGGGCCCACTTGGTGTGTGCTGGGGCTGAGACTTAAGCTTCTCACGTGCATGGGCTGTTTCTGGAGTTGAACGCCAGGTTGTAACATGTTTCTGGCGTTGAACTCCAACTTGTAACCTGTTTCTGACGCTGAACGCCAGACTGCAACATGGAACTGTCGTTGAACGCCAGTTTACGTCATTTATCTTCGTGCAAAGTATGAACTATTATATATTTATGGAAAGCCCTGGATGTCTAATTTCCTACCCAATTCAGAGCGCGCCAATTAGACTCTTGTAGCTCCAAAAAATCGATTCCGAGTATAGGGAGGTCAGAATCCAACAGCATCAGCAGTCCTTTTTCAGCCTAAATCAGATTTTTGCTCAGCTCCCTCAATTTCAGCCAGAAAATACCTGAAATCACAGAAAAACACACAAACTCAT
>NC_029772.3:41907884-41908107 GCF_000817695.3 Arachis duranensis | reverse complement strand
AATAAAAATCTACTAAAAACTAACTAAAACATACTAAAATCTACATGAAATTACCCCCAAAAAGCGTATAAAATATCCGCTGATCACAACACCAAACTTAAACTGTTGTTTGTCTTCAAGCAACTAGATAAATAAAATAGGATAAAAAGAAATTAAGAAACAATAGTATCTCAAAGTTTCAAGTGAAGCTCAGATTCTAATTAGATGAGCGGGGCTAGTAGCT
>NC_029772.3:41902075-41907545 GCF_000817695.3 Arachis duranensis | reverse complement strand
TTTAACTACTCAGTCTCAAGCTTTTCACTTGGACCTGCATGCCACAAGCACATGGTTAGGGACAGCTTGATTTAGCCGCTTGGGCCTGGATTCATTTCCTTAGGCCCTCCTATCCATTGATGCTCAAAGCCTTGGATCCTTTTTACCCTTGCCTTTTGGTTTGAAGGGCTATTGGCTTTTTCTTTTTCTTTATCCAATGATTCCTTGTAAATTTTTTTTGTTTTTTTATTTTTTTTTCACTGCTTTTTCTTGCTTCAAGAATCCATTTCATGATTTTTCAAATGAGCAATAATATTTCTCTTGGTCATCATTCTTTCAGGAGCCAACAATTTTAACATTCATAAAATTCAAGATAAAAAATATGCAATGTTCAAGCATTCATTCAGAAGACAAAAAGTATTGCCACCACATATAATTAATTAGAATTTTCCTTAGTAAATACTCGAAAAATATAAATTGCATCTTTATTCTAAAAATCTACTATTTTATTCATGTTTGATGATGACAAGAAAAATAAATTATAACTTAATTGAAAATAAAAAAATAGATATACTAATTACTACTACTTATATATAACTTCTAAGGTAAATTCTTATAATAACAACTATCACATAGTTAAAGCTAAAATTAGAACTAACAACCTTTATTTTGGGAAGTGGATGTTCCTCTAGTCTGTGGGGTGCTTGGTCCTTCAAGAGATAATTTTTTACGCTTCAGTTCCTTTAAGTTACGCCCTTGCTCTTCTTGTTCCCTAAGCAATTTGCAAAGCATGCTATTTTGATTATTTTGTTCTTCCTTTATTTGGTCCATAGCTTCTTGCAACTTGGAAACAGATGCCTCAAGATGCTCCCAGTATTCAAATTGAGGGATTTCTGGGAGGAATTCATGTGCTCTCCTCTTGATGGGGTCATCCTGCAACTATTGTTTTTCCATTGATATTTTAGTGATTGGCCGCTCAACTAAGATATACTCAGTTATTCCCATCCTCACTCCAGCATCTTTGCAGAGCATAGAAATTAAGCTTGGATAAGCCAATTTGGCATCTTTGGAGTTCTTGTTTGCTATTTTGTAAAGTTCACATGAGATTAGTTGATGAACTTCTACTTCTCTTCCCAACATAATGCAGTGAATTATCATTGCTCTTTTAACAGTGACTTCAGAACAGTTGCTAGTGGGTAATATAGAACGCCCAATGAAGTCCAGCCAGCCTCTGGCGACTGGTTTGAGATCTTCTCTCTTGAGTTGAATTGGGATGCCAGTAGTGCTGGTGGTCCACCTGGCTCCAGGGATACATATATCCTCTAGAATCTTGTCCAGGCCCTTGTTTGTTCTCATCATTCTCCTATTAAAGGAGTCTGGGTCATCTTTCAGCTGAGGCAGCTTAAAGATCTCCCTGATTTTGTCAGGGTGGATGTGAACAATCTTTCCTCTGACCAAGGTCCGATAGTCATAGAGGGTAGTTCCAGATATTCTCTGCTTGTTTGTTTGCCACATATTAGCGTAGAACTCCTGAACCATATTCCTTCCCACTTTTGTTTCAGGATTAGCTAGGATTCCCAGTTCCTGTTTCAAATTTGCTCTTGGATCTCTGGATATTCATCTTCTTTCAGATCGAATTTGACTTCCAGTATCACTGATCTTAGACCCATTATTTTGTAGTAATGGTCTGAATGTTCTTTGGTTAAGAACTTCCCTTGATTCCAAAGTGGTTTTGGAATACTCTCTTTCTTGCCTCTTGGAGTGGGTTGTTTTCCTTTAGGAGCCATGATCTTAGTGGGTATGGTTTAGTGATCACAGATAAACAGACCAAACTTAGAGGTTTGCTGGTTTTCGAAAATTTTAAAAAGATAAGATAGAAGAAATGATTTATAAAAGATAAATATGATAAGAAAAAGATATAATTTAAAATTAAAAAATTGTGAATGATATTTGAAAAAGATAAAACTGAATTTTTATTTTGAAAAAGATTTTAAAAGATAATTGAGTTTTGAAAAATTTGAAAAAGAGTTGGATTGGATTGGAAAAAGATTTGTGTTTATGGATTAAGATACATTTGATATTTTTGAAAAAGGGTTTTTAGAAATTAGGATTAAAATTTTTGGAATTAAAGGATGAGAATTTGTAACATGTTTATGCAAGAAATCAAGAATTGGAACATAAAAATTAAAAAAAATTGAAGTAAAAACGAATTTACCTCCTCCCCACCATCCTGACGTTAAACGCCCAAATGCTGCATGTTTTGGGCGTTTAACGCCCATGTGCAGCTTCTCCTGGGCATTCAACGCCCAGCTGTTGCTTCTTTCTGGCGTTGAACGCCAGGAACTCCTTTGTCACTGGGCGTTTTTCTGAACGCCCAAGACGTTGTAAATCTGGCGTTGAATGCCCAGAAGGTGCTTCTTTCTGGCGTTCAACGCCCAGAAAATGCTCCTTTCTGGCGTTTAACGCCCAGATGGCTATCCTTACTGGCGTTGAACACCCAGTAGGTGCTTCTTTTGGGCGTTCAACGCCCAAAACAGCTTTTACTGGCTTTTTAGCACCAGTGAGCTTCCTTTTTGCTGTTTTATCCTCTGGATCCTTTTGTAACTTTGTGAACTTAAGCAATTGCTATTTTACCTTGAAGATAATTGACATATACCTATAAAAGTTAATTAATTAACAAATAAGCTTTGTAAATAGCTAGGTTGCCTCCCAGCAAGCGCTTCTTTATTGTCTTTAGCTGGACTATTACTGAGCTCTAATTAAGTCTCAGTTTTGAGCATTCTTGCTCAAAATTGCTTTCAAGATAATGTTTGATTCTCTGTCCATTAACAATGAACTTTTTGTTAGAATCATTATTCTGAAGCTCTACGTATCCATATGGTGACACACTTGTAATCACATATGGTCCTTTCCACCGGGATTTCAATTTTTCGGGGAATAATCTGAGTCTAGAATTAAATAGCAGAACTTTCTGTCCTGGCTCAAAGACTCTGGATGACAATTTCCTATCATGTCATCTTTTTGCTTTCTCTTTGTAAATTTTTGCATTTTCGAAAGCATTGAGTTTGAATTCCTCTAGCTCATTTAACTGGAGCAATCGTTTTCTCCAGCTAACTTGGCATCAAGGTTTAGGAATCTGGTTGCCCAATAGGCCTTATGTTCCAGTTCCACTGGCAAGTGACAGGCTTTTCCATACTCAAGCTGGTATGGAGAAGTTCCTATAGGAGTCTTGAATGCTGTTCTGTATGCCCATAGAGCATCATCCAAGCTTCTTGCCCAATCCTTTCTATGGTTAATCACAGTCTATTCCAGGATTCTTTTAAGTTCTCTATTAGAGACTTCAACTTGCCCATTTGTCTGTGGAGGATTTGGAGTGGCCACCCTGTGGCTAACTCTGTATTGAACTAAAGCAGAGTAAAGCTGTTTATTGCAGAAATAAGTGTCCCCATCACTGATTAGTACTCTAGAGATGCCAAATCTGCTGAAGATGTGTTTCTGGAGGAATTTCAGCACTGTTTTAGTATCATTATTGGGTGTTGCAATAGCTTCTACCCATTTGGACACATAGTCCACTGCCACCAGAATATAAGTGTTTGAGTATGATGGTGGGAAAGGCCCCATGAAGTCAATACCCCATACATCAAACAACTCAATCTCCAAGATCCCTTGTCGAGGCATGGCATAACTGTGAGGCAGATTGCTAGATCTTTGGCAACTGTCACAATTAAGTACAAACACTCGGGAATCTTTATATTGAGTAGGCTAGTAGAAGCCACATTGGAGGACTCTTGTGGCTGTTCGCTCACTTCCAAAATATCTTCCATATTGTCATCCATGGCAATGCCATAGGATCTTCTGTGCTTCTTCTTTAGGCACACATCTATGGATTACTCCATCTGCACATCTCTTGAAGAGATATGGTTCATCCCAAAGATAGTACTTTGCATCCGTGATCAACTTCTTTGATTGCTGCCTACTGTACTCTTTGGGTATGAATCTCACTGCCTTGTAATTTGCAATGTCTGCAAACCATGGCACTTCCTGGATGGCAAAGAGTTGCTCATCCGGAAAGGTTTCAGAGATCTCAGTAAGAGGGAGGGACGCCCCTTCTACTGGTTCTATTCGGGACAGGTGATCTGCTACTTGGTTCTCTGTCCCTTTTCTGTCTCTTATTTCTATATCAAACTCTTGCAGAAGCAACACCCATCTTATGAGCCTGGGTTTTGAATCCTGCTTTGTGAGTAGATATTTAAGAGCAGCATGGTCAGTGTACACAATCACTTTTGATCCTACTAAATAAGATCTAAATTTGTCAATGGTGTAAACCACTGCAAGTAACTCTTTTTCTGTGGTTGTGTAGTTCTTCTGTGCGTCATTTAAAACACGACTGGCATAGTAAATGACGTGCAAAATCTTGTCATGCCTTTGTCCCAACACTGCACCAATGGCATGGTCACTGGCATCACACATTAATTCAAAAGGTAATGTCCAGTCTGGTGCAGAGATGACTGGTGCTGTGACCAGCTTAGCTTTCAGAGTCTCAAACGCCTACAGACACTCCTTATCAAAGATGAATGGCGTGTCAGCAGCTAGCAGATTACTTAGAGGTTTGGCAATTTTTGAAAAATCCTTTATAAACCTCCTATAGAATCCTGCATGCCCCAGAAAGCTTCTGATTGCCTTAACATTGGCTGGTGGTGGTAATTTTTTAATTACCTCTACCTTAGCTTGATCCACCTCTATTCCATTGTTCAAAATTTTGTGCCCAAGGACAATTCCTTCAGTCACCATAAAGTGACATTTCTCCCAGTTTAAAACTAGGTTAGTCTCTTGGCACCTCTTTAGAACAAGTGTTAGATGGTCAAGACAGGAGCTGAATAAGTCTCCAAATACTGAAAAGTCATCCATGAAGACTTCCAGAAATTTTTCTACCATATCAGAGAAAATTGAGAGCATGCACCTTTGAAAGGTTGCAGGTGCATTGCACAGGACAAATGGCATCCTTCTGTATGTAAATACTCCAGATGGACATGTGAATGCTATTTTCTCTTGATCTTGGGGATCTACTGCAATTTGATTATAACCTGAATATCCATCCAGGAAGCAGTAGTATTCATGACCTGCTAGTCTTTCTAGCATCTGGTCTATGAATGGTAAAGGAAAATGATCCTTTCTGGTAGCTGTATTGAGCCTTCTATAATCAATACACATATGCCACCCTATAACTATTCTTGTAGAAACCAGTTCATTTTTTTCATTATGAATCACTGTCATGCCACCCTTCTTAGGGACGACTTGGACAGGGCTTACCCAGGGGCTATCAGAAATAGGATAAATAATCCCAGCCTCTAGTAATTTAGTGACCTCCTTCTGCACCACCTCCTTCATGGCTGGATTCAACCGCCTTTGTAGTTGAACCATTGTCTTAGCGTCATCCTCCAATAAGATCTTGTGCATGCATCTGGCTGGGCTAATGCCCTTAAGATCACTG
>NC_029772.3:41892559-41901995 GCF_000817695.3 Arachis duranensis | reverse complement strand
CTTCTCCCAGAAATGCATATTTCAGGGATTGTGGTAATGGTTTGAGCTTGGGTTTAGGAGGTTTCTCCTCTTCCTGAGGGATTTTCAGAGGTTCTATTATTCTCTCTGATTCCTCCAGATCAGGCTGAACATCTTTAAAGATATCCTCCAGCTCTGATTCGAGACTCTCAGTCATATTGATCTCTTTTACCAGAGAGTCAATAATATCAATGCTGATGCAGTCATTTGGGGTGTCTGGATGCTGCATAGCTTTGACAACATTCAACTTGAACTCATCTTTATTGACTCTCAGGGTTACTTCCCCTTTTTGGACGTCAATGAGGGTTCGGCCAGTTGCTAGGAAAGGTCTTCCTAGAATGAGAGTTGCACTCTTGTGCTCCTCTATTTCCAGCACCACAAAGTCAGTAGGAAAGGCAAATGGCCCAACCTTGACAATCATATCTTCAATCACGCCTGATGGGTATTTAATGGAGCCATCAGTAAGTTGGAGACATATCCGGGTTGGTTTGACCTCCAGTCAAACCAAGCTTTTTAATAGTAGATGCAGGTATCAGCTTGATACTTGCCCCAAGATCACATAGAGCTTGCTTGGTACAAGTACCCTTTAATGTGCATGGTATCATAAAGCTTCCGGGATCTTTAAGCTTCTCAGGTAAGCTTTTCAGAATGACTGCACTGCATTCTTCAGTGAGGTAAACTTTTTCAGTTTTCCTCCAATCCTTCTTATGACTTAAGATCTCTTTCATGAAATTAGCATAAGAGGGTATTTGCTCAAGTGCCTCTACAAACGGAATCTTTATTTCAAGAGTCCTGAGATAGTCTGCAAAGCGGGCAAATTGCTTATCCTGTTTCACTTGGCGGAGTTTCTAAGGATAAGGCATTTTGGCTTTGTATTCCTCAACCTAAGTTGCTGCAGGTTTATTGCCTACAGATGTGGGTTGAGAAGCCTTTTTAGAAGGGTTATTATCAGCACTTGTATGTGTCTGATCCCCCACTGGCATTTGAATGCCAGGGGTGGAAGCTGGAGTGGCGTTAGACGCCAACTCCTTACTTGTTTCTGGCGTCTGAACGCCAGAACTGTGCTCCCTTTGGGCGTTCAACGCCAAATCCTTGCTTGTTTCTAGCGTTGAACGCCAGGACTGAGCATGGTTTGGGTGTTCAGCGCCAGATTTCCACCCATTTTCTGGTGTTTGAGTGCCAGAATTATTCCTCTTTGGGCTCTTACTGTCCTCAGATAGATTTTGGGTAGTTTGCTCATTTCTTGGCTTCTTGCTACCTTGAAGTGAGGTATTTAATATTTTCCCACTTCTTAATTGAACTGTTTGGCACTCTTCTGTTATTTGTTTTGATAACTGATGTTCTGTTTGCTTCAACTGTACTTCCATATTCATATTAGCCATTCTTGTTTCTTGTAGTATTTCCTTGAATTCGGCTAGCTGTTTTGTTAGAAAATCCAATTGCTGATTGAATTCAGTAACTTGTTCTGTAGGACTCAGTTCAGCAGTTACTGTTTTAGCCTCTTCTTTCATGGAAGGTTCACTGCTTAGGTACAGATGATGATTTCTGGCAACTGTATCAATGAGCTCTTGAGCTTCTTCTATTGTCTTTCTCATGTGTATAGATCCACCAGCTGAGTGGTCTAGAGAAATCTGAGCTCTTTCTGTAAGCCCATAGTAGAAGATGTCTAACTGCACCCACTCTGAAAACATTTCAGAGGGGCATTTTCTTAGCATCTCTCTATATCTCTCCCAATCATCATAAAGAGATTCATTATCTATGTCATCCATTTTGGATGAAAATAGTGATTCAGGAATTTATGCTGTCCTTAGGTTGGTTATTTAACCACATCTTAGCTTGGTCTTTTACAGCAAATGGGAACGATAATAGCCTGTAGACATCCTGATCTACCTCCTTATCATGTACTGTGTCAGCAATTTGTAAAAAATGTGCTAGAAACTCTGTAGGTTCTTCTTGTGGAAGACCGGAATACTGGCAATTTTGCTGCACCATGATAATGAGCTGAGGATTCAACTCAAAACTACTAACTCCAATGGAGGGTATACATATACTACTCCCATATGAAGCAGTAGTGGGGTTAGCATATGACCCCAGAGTCCTTCTGGACTGTTCATTTTCACTTAAGTCGATTATATATAAAAATTTTGAAATAATAAAATAAAATAAAATAAAATAAAGACGATAATAAAAATAAAAATAAATAAAAATAAAAATAAAAATAAGAAAGAGAATTTAAAAATATTTTATGAAGATTTTCGAAAAAGTGAGGAGAGAGAAAGTGGTTAGGATATTTTTGAAATTGAAATCTGAAATTTTTATATAAAAAAATTCGAAAATATGCCTTAAAAATAGTTAGAAAAGATATTTTTTTGAATTTTGAATTTTATGATGAAAGAGAAAAAAACACAAAAGACACAAGACTTAAAATTTTTATATCTAATGCTCCTTGTTTTCGAAAATTTTGGAGGGAAAACACCAAGGAACACCAAACTTAAAATTTTTAGAAAACCACAATAAAATTTTCGAAAATTAAAGAAAGATTAACAAGAAAACACCAAACTTAAAGTTTGGTACAAGATTCAATCAAAGAGAAATTATTTTCGAAAAAAAGATTTTAAAAAGAAGTTACCCAATTACCAAGAACATAAACCAACGCTCTAGCCAATTGAGCTGTAAATGTAACACTTGTTTTAAAGAAGTATTTTTAATAACTAAAAATAAATTTTTTCGAAAACTAATGTTTTGAAAAAGCACAAGAAAAACAAGAAAAGATACAGAACAATAAAAACTAAAGATCAAAAAAGAAAAATAAACAAGAACAACTTGAAGATCCAGGAAAAACAAAGAACACAAATTCGAAAATTTAAAGGAAAATATAAAATATGCAATTGACACCAAACTTAAAACATGACACTAAACTCACGAAAAATTAAAACTTTAATAAGGAAAAATAATATTTTTGAAAAAAAAATTTGAAAAGAAAATAAAGGACTCAGAATTGATGACTCTATAGCAACAAAAATAAATTATTCCTAATCTAAGCAACCAAATAAACCTTTAGTTGTTCAAACTCGAACAATCCCCGGCATCGGCGCCAAAAACTTGGAGCACGAAATTGCAATCACACTTTTGCAATCCGCACAACTAACCAGCAAGTGCACTGGGTCGTCCTAGTAATACTTTACGTGAGTAAGGGTCGAATCCCACGGAGATTGTTAGCTTGAAGCAAGCTATAGTTATCTTGTTGATCTTAGTCAGGATGCCAATAGGGTTCTTTCGTTTTAATTGTAAAAAGTCAAAAGGCATAAAATAAATACTTATGTTGGAGTTTGGAGATGCTTTGTCTTCTGAATTTCAGGCTTCTCTCTTGTACTCCTCTTCACACACGCAAGGCTCCTTCCATGGAAAGCTGTATGTAGGGTGTCACTGTTGTTAATGGCTACTTCCCATCCTCTCAGTGAAAATGGTCCAAATACTCTGTCACAGCACGGCTAATCATCTGTTGGTTCTCGATCATGTCGGAATAGAATCCATTGATTCTTTTGCGTTTGTCATCACGCCTAACACTCACAAGTTTGAAGCTCGTCACAGTTATCCAATCCCAGAATCCTACTCAGAATACCACAGACAAGGTTTAGACTTTCCGGATTCTCATGAATGCCGCCATCAATTCTAGCTTATACCACGAAGATTCTGATTAAGGAATCTAAGAGATACTCATTCAATCTTATGTAGAACGGAGGTGGTTGTCAGGCACACGTTCATGGATTGAGGAAGGTGATGAGTATCACGGATCATCACCTTCTTCATAGTGAAGCGCGAATGAACATCTTAGATAAGAACAAGCGTATTTGAATGGAAAACAGAAATAATTGCATTAATTCTTCGAGACGCTGCAGAGCTCCTCACCCCCAACAATGGGGTTTAGAGACTCATTCTGTCAAAGAGTATAAAATTCAGATCTAAAAATGTCATGAGATACAAATTAATTCTCTAAAAGTTGTTTAAATACTAAACTAGTAACCTAGGTTTACAAAAAATGAGTAAACTAAAATGGATAGTGCAGAAATCCACTTCTGGGGCCTACTTGGTGTGTGATGGGGCTGAGACATAAGCTTCTCGTGTGCATGGGCTGTTTCTGGAGTTGAACGCCAGGCTGTAACCTATTTCTGGCGTTGAACTCCAACTTGTAACCTATTTCTGGCGCTGAACGCCAGACTGCAACATAGAACTGGTGTTGAACACCAGTTTACGTCATATATCTTCATGAAAAGTATGAACTATTATATATTGCTGGAAAGCCCTGGATGTCTACTTTCCAACTAAATTGAGAGCGCGCCAATTGGACTTCGGTAGCTCCAAAAAATTCATTCCGAGTACAGGGAGGTCAGAATCTAACAGCATCAGCAGTCCTTTTTCAGCCTAAATCAGATTTTTGCTCAGCTTCCTCAATTTCAGCCAGAAAATACCTGAAATCACAGAAAAATACACAAACTCATAGTGAAGTCCAGAAATATGATTTTTACCTAAAAACTAATAAAAATCTACTAAAAACTAACTAAAACATACTAAAATCTACATGAAATTACCCCCAAAAAGCGTATAAAATATCCGCTCATCACTACTATACATGAATATTACAATATATAGGTTAACTATACCATATTGCTCTATAAAACTATTCTAAAGATTAACATCTTAAAATTTGTCAATATAATTGGTACAATAACGAAGAGTAGGGATTAAAATAAATCTACTAGACTATTTCTTTTTACCAACTATCTTTGAAAGTCAAATTATAGATATATTGATCTAGGATGGATTATTTTGACTTCTGTTCTATTTCTATCTTTTCAATGTATAGACTTATTACTAAAGTAAATAGTCTTATTTTTGAAATCGTATATACCTCAAAAAATTGCAGCTACAACCCTCTGAGTTCCATCTCCTCCAATAATGTAAACCTAAAATTTAGAGAGATATTATTAGTCTGAAGAACACACAACATATGCACAAGTAAATAGAAATAAATGTAGAGTCATATACCTAATTGATTCTGCGATCTGTTATACAGTCAACCATCTTATTGGTATTATGTCCGCCACGGGATGTACCAAGAACAGTTCCACCACACTTGTGTATATCACTAATTCTTCCTTTTGAACTCGGGCGTTTTCTACTTCGTCGTAGAATCTAATCCTTGGAAATTCTTTATTGACTTCTATAGGGATTATGGCTTCTATGCCATAAGCAAGTCAAAAAGGAGATTCTCCCGTCGTTGAGTGGGGGTTGTCCGATATGTCCAGATCAGAAGACTTGAGGAAGCCCTTTGACCCATGCTCCCTTTGCATCTTATAATCGGCACTTTAGTCCAGCTAATATGACCTTATTTGTAGCTTTTGCTTGTCTATTGACTTAAGGGTGCTCTACCGACGTAAATTGATGCTTAATTTTGAGGCTTGCCACCAAACTTCTAAATGCTGAATCAGTAACCTGAGTTCCATTGTCCCTGGTGATGGAATGTGGAACTCTAAACTGGGTGACAATGTTCTTCTAGAGAAATTTTTTACTTTAAGCTGTAACAGTCGTTAGAGGTTCTGCCTCGATCCACTTAGTGAAATAATCATATTCCACTATGAGGTATTTTACCTGTCCAGGAGCTTGGGGAATGGTCCAAGGAGATATAAGCCCCATTCTGGGAATGGCCAAGGTGAAGTGACCGTAATGAGCGCTCCTGGAGGTGCCACATGGAAGTTAGTATGCTTTTGGCCAGGTGGAAATTTTTTTGTCAAAGTCAGCTGCTTTTCTTTGTAAGGTCAGCCAAAGGAAGCCAGCTCAAATCTCTTTCTTAGCTAGTAACCGTGCTCCTAGGTGGCTTATTTTACTGTGGACTTCCTCTAAGACTAAATTAGTCTTGAAGGTCGGGATGCACTTTAATAAAGGTGTAGATACTACTCTTCTATATAACATGTTGTCAACTAGGTGTAGTTTTGTGCTTCTCTTATGAGCCTCGTTACTTCCCTTTCTTCTTTAGGGATGATATCAAATTTAGGATATTCAATAATAAGGGCCATCCAACCTAAGTTTAGATTGGAGATAGCCAATGTGTCTGATTTATCGACTTCCTTGGCCACTGATGGTGTGTGGAGAATTTCATGGACCAAGCTCCTATTATTGTCCCTTGGCTTGGTGCTAGCCAATTTGAAAAGGGCATCAGCTCGGATATTGGACTCCCGAGTTATGCGTCAGATCTCTGCATCTGGGAATTGAGTTAATTATTCAAGTGTTTCTTCTAAGTATTTCTTCATGTTGGAATCTCTTGCTTGGTAAGTCCCATTCACTTGAGAAGTTATTACTTGAGAGTCACTTAAAACTATCAATTTTACTGCCTCCACTTCTTTGTCCAGCCTTAAGCTAGCGAGCATGGCTTCATACTCTACTTGATTATTGGAGGCCAAAAACTCGAATTTTAATGCAATCTCTATCCGAGTTCATTCTTCATTCTCTAGAATGATTCCTGCCCCACTTCCAGCTTTGTTGGATGATCCATCTATATATAAGTTCTAGGTTGTAGGGTTCCCTTGTGGTTTTGTGTATTCTGCTAAGAAGTCAGCCAAGTATTGGGATTGCCGTTCAAGTTTCATTCTTTAAGTCAAACTCATAATTTTCTCTCTTTCTCTCTTAAGAATTCGGTCAAAAGAGTTAAAATAGGGTTTGATCCATCAAGTATTGTGTTTGTATGGATTGAGTACTTGAAGAGTTGAAATAGGAGCTAGGATGCAGAGATTAAGTGCAAGAATTTTCTCTCTTTCTCTCTCAAGAATTCGGTCAAAAGAGTGTAAAAATGTGTAAAGTATTTTGTGAATTTTGTGGCCAATGCCTCCTTAAATAAAAAATCAAGTCTTGCTGAATTTATGATGGTAAAAGAGGCTGAATTTTTTGTGGTCATGGGATGGGCTTTAATGAAGAAGGGGCATAAAAACGAGAAAATTTGGTTAGCACTTGTATGTGGAGCTTATCCACAGTTAATTGTATTTAGTTACTCAAGGTTAAAAATATAGCAGAGAGAGGGTGAAAGGCTAAGATTAGTTCCAGCCTAGAGGTTGAGAAGGTGAGACAAGTTACTTGGATAGCAAGTAAGAAGATTTGATGTCTCTAGGAGTCGTTTACAAAATACTAGTCTTAAATTCGGTTCGGAGTAAATTTTATCGTGTGGTAAAATAATTAATGGCTATGATTTATTCTTAAAGAAATAAATTATGAATGGATGGCTAATATTAATCTTGGAACACAATTACCAAGGAAGAAATTATTTTACCACTGGTTTCGTAGTTTTCGATTACAAGAGTTTTTCTTGGCGCACGTAAAACCGTCACTAAAAGTGAATTTCCGGCTCAAAAAGTCTCTAGTGAGGAAAATAAACCAATGGTAAGCTAATATTTATTATTTACAAGTCAAACTTGACTTAGAGAGATTAATTACCTTCATAAAGTCAATTTTGACCTTATTAATGACCTTTTCTATTTAATTTTTGATTTTTTTACTATCAGGCCAGCCTCACTATTCCTTATTGATCCATGGTTCAGAATTTTGAGAAATAAATTTTAAAATAGCCAGAAAAACCTATTTACCAAAAACTGAGTTCTTATATTCTCGGACAAGTGCAAAGGCTATGGCCTTGCTTGCAACTGCTAAGTAAAGTATAAGGTCTTCCCCTTGAATAGGTTTGGTAAGGATTGGTGGCTGACTCAGAAAGTTTTTGAAATCTTGAAATACTTGCTCACATTCCTGAGTCCATTTGAATTGACATCAATTTTCTAAGTATTGAAAACACGGGTAGGGACTTCAGAGCCGACACCACCAAGAATCTGGACAAGGGTGCTAACTTTCCATTTAATTGTTGTACTACTTTGAGGCACGTCAGACTTTTTATCTCAAAGATTGCTTTGCATTTGTCTGGGTTGGCTTCGATGTCCCTTTGGATGAGCATGAAGCCTAAGAACTTCCTAGCTTCTACTGCAAATATACACTTTGAGGGATTTAGTCTCATCCCATGCTTTCTTATTGTGTTGAATACCTCTACTAGGTCAGACAAGAGGTTGTTATCTTCTTTGATTTTGACAAGCATGTCGTCCACATACACTTCCATTAATTTTCCAAGGTGAAATGAAAATACCTTATTCATCAGTCACTGATATGTGGCTCCAATATTTTTTAATCTAAAGGCATCACTACATAACAATAGTTGGCTCTTAGAATGATGAAAGATGTCTTCTCTTGGTCTGGCTTGTATATCGGAATTCGGTTGTATCCCGAATATGCGTCCATAAAGGACAAGTATCGATATCCTGAAGGTGAATCTACCAAGGTATCAATGCTGGAAAGTCGGTATGGGTCCTTAGGACAAGGTTTATTGAGATCGGTATAGCCGATACTGATGAGCGGATAATTTGTACGCTTTTTGGCATTGTTTTTAGTATGTTTTTAGTATGATCTAGTTAGTTTTTAGTATATTTTTATTAGTTTTTAGTTAAAACTCACTTTTCTGGACTTTACTATGAGTTCGTGTGTTTTTCTGTGATTTCAGGTATTTTCTGGCTGAAATTGAGGGACTTGAGCAAAAATCTGATTCAGAGACTAAAAAGGACTGCAGATGCTGTTGGATTCTGACCTCCCTGCACTCGAAGTGAATTTTCTGGAGCTACAGAAGCCCAATTGGCGCGCTCTCAACGGCGTTGGAAAGTAGACATCTTGGGCTTTCCAGCAATATATGTTAGTCCATACTTTGCCCAAGATTTGATGGCCCAAACCGGCGTTCAAAGTCACCATCAGAATTCCCAGCGTTAAACGCCGGAACTGGCACAAGGATGGGAGTTAAACGCCCAAACTGGCATAAAAGCTGTCGTTTAACTCCAAGAAGAGTCTCTACATGAAAATGCTTCAATGCTCAGCCCAAGCATACACCAAGTGGGCCCAGAAGCGGATTTTTATGTCATTTACTCATCTCTGTAAACCCTAGGCTACTAGTTCTCTATAAGTAGGACCTTTTACTATTGTATTTTCATCGTTTGATCACTTTAGATCTCTAGATCATCTTGGTAGCTATCTTTGCTCTTATGCTATCTTAGATCATTGGGAGGCTGGCCATTCGGCCATGCCTAGACCTTGTTCTTATGTATTTTCAAAGGTGGAGTTTCTACACACCATAGATTAAGGTGTGAAGCTCTGCTGTACCTCGAGTATTAATGCAATTACTATTGTTCCCGGCATTCAAGAGAATCCGGAAGGTCTAAACCTTGTCTGTGGTATTCTGAGTAGGATTCAATGATTGAATGACTGTGATGATCTTCAAACTCGCGATTGTGGGGCGTTAGTGGCAGACGCAAAAGAATCAATGGATTCTATTCCGACATGATCA
>NC_029772.3:41876313-41876553 GCF_000817695.3 Arachis duranensis | reverse complement strand
AAGGGACCAAGCATCTTCACACGCTTATCTGAAATTCCCACCAATGAATTACATAAGTATCTCTATCTTTATCTTTATGTTTTATTCATCATTCATAACCATTTGAGTTTGCCTGACTAAGATTTACAAGATGACCATAGCTTGCTTCATACTAACAATCTCTGTGGGATCGACCCTTACTCGCCTAAGGTTTATTACTTGGACGACCCAGTACACTTGCTGGTTAGTTGAACGGAGTTG
>NC_029772.3:41876229-41876308 GCF_000817695.3 Arachis duranensis | reverse complement strand
TATTGAACACCAAGTTTTTGGATTCATCACCGGGGATTATTTGAGTTGTGAAAAGAAGAGATCACAATTTCGTGCACCA
>NC_029772.3:41816398-41875564 GCF_000817695.3 Arachis duranensis | reverse complement strand
CACTGACAACGGTGAAACCCTTGCATACAGCTTGCCATGGAAAGGAGTAAGAAGGATTGGATGAAGACAGTAGGAAAGCAGAGAGACGGAAGGGACAAAGCATCTCCAAACACTAATCTGAAATTCCCACCAATGAATTACATAAGTATCTCTATCTTTATCTTTATGTTTTATTCATCATTCATAACCATTTGAGTTTGCCTGACTAAGATTTACAAGATGACCATAGCTTGCTTCATTCCAACAATCTCTGTGGGATCGACCCTTACTCGCCTAAGGTTTATTACTTGGACGACCCAGTACACTTGCTGGTTAGTTGTGCGAAGTTGTGTTTATGCCATGGTATTGAACACCAAGTTTTTGGATTCATCACCGGGGATTATTTGAGTTGTGAAAAGAAGAGATCACAATTTCGTGCACCAAGTTTTTGTTCTCCATTTTCTGTTATGTTTCTTCACAAGGACCACATTAGCTAACCACAAAGGGTAATTTACCTCCCTTATAAACCCAGCTTCTAATTAAGCTTGGACTTGCTCTTCAATGACTTGTACCCTTTCAGGGCTGAGCTTTCATCGCTTTTGTTGGACAGGTCGTGAGCCTAAGAAGACGGCAAGCTTGTGACTTATGAGATCGGGGTCTATCCCGGGCATATCAGAGGCTTTCCAAGCAAAAAGATTGGAGTTCTTTTGTAGGAGCTTACGAGATCTGGTTTTAATTCTTTATCCAAGTTGGCCAAATCTCTGATTTATACTTCTTCGATCTTTCCACCTCATTGTGGCCTTAGTTTTTCTCGTGCTCAAACACTACCAAGCTCAATGGTGTTGACCTCTTTTCCCTTAATGCCTCCATGTAGGTTCAAGGTTTTATTATAACATTTTAGTGCGAACATTTGATCTCTTCTTATGGTAGTGATTTCCTCTGAAGTCAGAATTTCATGCAAAGATGAGAAGTAAAAATGAATGCAGCCAGTTGGTTCAAGGTTGTTAGACCTATCAATGCATTGTAGGGTGATGCTATGTCAACTATGATGTAGTCTATACTTAAAGTTTTGGACTTCACAACTTTACCGAAAGTAGTATGTAACGGGATAAAGCCAAGAGGTTAGATGGGTGTGTCTCCTAACCCGAAAACAGTGTCAGGATATGCTGTCATCTCTTTCTCTTCTAAACCGAGCTTGTCGAAGGCAAGTTTGAACAATATACCAGCCAAGCTTCCTTGATCTTCTAGAGTTCTATAAAGGTTTTCATTGGCAAGTATGATTGTAATCACAACAAGATTGCCATGTCCAGGGGTCACTTATTAAGCATCCTCTTTGGTGAATGAGATTGTGGGCAAGTCTAGAACTTCGAATTCTTTGCCAACTTGATAGACTTCTTTCAAATGTCTTCTACGAGAAGACTTAGTTACCCCACCTCCTGTAAATCCTTTAGCTATCATGTGGAGATATCTATCAGGAGTTTGTGGTGGCCGCTCTCATTGACCACCTGTCTTCATCACCTCTCTTCCTTTTTCTCGGATCGTCCGACCTTTCTACAAGGTATTTCTCTAACCGACCTTCTCTTACCAACTTTTCTATCACATTTTTCAAGTCATAACAATCATTAGTAGAATGTCCATATAGCTTGTGATACTCATAGTATTCCATCCGACTTTCACCTTTCTTGTTCTTGATGGGACGATGAAGTAGAAATTTTTTGGTATGGCAGATCTCCCTTTAGATGTCAATAAGGGATACTCGCAAAGGAGTATAGTTATGATACCTTTGAGGTTTGTCCGAGTGGTAGTTATCTTTTTTCTTTGTTTCTTTCTCCTTATCCCGAGCTTGATAAGGTCAATTTTGTCTTGGAAATGGTTCTCTAAGTCGAGTATTTTCTTCCATGTTGATGTACTTTTCTCCTCGCTCCTGTACTTCGTATAGAAAAGTCGAGTGTCACTTTGATATGGACTAAGAAAACGGGTCTTCTTTGAGGCCGTTGACTAACCCCATTATTATAGCTTCTCTAGGTAGATTTTTTATTTTCAAGCAAGCTTTATTGAATCTTTCCATATAAGCTCGGAGAGTCTCTCTAACCTATTGCTTGATCCCTAAGAGACTAGGAGCGTGCATCACTTTATCTTTCTGAATTGAAAATCGGGTGAGAAATTTTCTTGCAAGGTCATCGAAACAGGTCACCGACCTAGGTGGTAAGGTATCAAACCAATTCATCGCCGCTTTGGTTAGTGTTGTTGGAAAAGCTTTGCAACAGGTCGCATCGGACGTATTATCCAAATCAATCTAACTTTTCAATTTATTGAGATGGTGTCTTGTGTCGGTCATTCCATCATAGAGGTCCATGTCGAAGCTTTTAAAGTTTTTGGAAACCCTAGCCCGCATAATCTCGTCTATGAATGGATCTTCTCCACCAAAGGGACTTTCCTCTTGGTTTTCATGGTTGCTTCGATTTCGGAGGTTCGTGATGAGCGGATAATTTATACACTTTTTGGCATTGTTTTTAGGTAGTTTTTAGTAGGATCTAGCTACTTTTAGGGAACCCTCTCTTCTCTTCATCTCAAAAATTTGAACCCTATCTTCTCTTCTGCTTGAATTTTTTCTTCTCTTTCCTCTATTATCCTCTTTTTCTACTCACATAAAGGAATCCCTATACTGTGACATAGAGGATTCCTCTTCTTTCTTTGTTTTCTTCTCTTTCATATGAGCAGGAACAAGAAAAAATGCATTCTTGTTGAAGCTGATCCTGAACCTGAAAGGACCTTGAAGAGGAAGCTAAGAGCAGCTAAAGCACAGTACTTTGAAGAGGACCTAACTAAAATTTTTGAACAGAAAAAGAATATGGCAGCCGAAAATAATAACAACAACAATGCAAGGAAGATGCTTGGTAACTTTATTGCACCAAATTCCAACCTACATGGAAGAAGCATCTCAATCCTTGCCATTGGAGCAAACAACTTTGAGCTAAAGCCTCAGTTAGTTTCTCTTATGCAACAGAACTGCAAGTTTTATGGACTTCCATCAGAAGATCCTTTTCAGTTCTTAACTAAATTCTTGCAGATCTGTGATACTATTAAGACCAATGGGGTTGATCCCGAGGTCTACAGGCTTATGCTTTTTCCTTTTGCTGTAAGAGACAAAGCTAGAGTATGGTTGGACTCTCAACCTAAAGATAGCCTGAACTCTTGGGATAAGCTGGTCACGGCCTTCTTGGCCAAGTTCTTTCCTCCTCAAAAGCTAAGTAAGATTAGAGTAGATGTTCAAACCTTCAAACATAAAGAAGGTGAATCCCTCTATGAAGCTTAGGAGAGATACAAGTAACTGACCAAAAAGTGTCTTTCTGAAATGCTTTCAGAATGGACCATCTTGGATATATTCTATGATGGTCTGTCTGAATTGTCTAAGATGTTATTGGACCACTCTGTAGGTGGATCTATTCACCTAAAGAAAATGCCCGCAGAAGCTCAGGAACTCATTGACATGGTTGCAAATAACCAATTCATGTACACCTCTGAGAGGAATCCTGTAAGTAATGGGACACCTCAGAAGAGGGGAGTTCTTGAAATTGATGCTCTGAATGCCATATTGGCTCAGAACAAAATGTTGACTCAGCAAGTCAACATGATTTCTCAGAGTCTGAATGGATGGCAAAATGCATCCAACAATACTAAAGAGGCATCTTCTGAAGAAGAAGCTTATGATCCTGAGAACCCTGCAATGGCAGAGGTGAATTACATGGGTGAACCCTATGGGAACACCTATAATTCTTCATGGAGAAATCATCCAAATTTCTCATGGAAGGATCAACAAAGGCCCCAACAAGGCTTTAATAATGCTGGAAGAAACGGGCATAGCAATAGCAAGCCTTTTCCATCATCTTCTCAGCAACAGACAGAGAATGCTGAGTAGAGCCCCCCTAGCTTAGCAAACATAGTCTTTGATCTATCTAAGGCCACTTTAAGTTTCATGAGTGAAACAAGATCCTCCATTAGAAATATGGAGGCACAAGTGGGTCAACTGAGTAAGAAAATCAATGAAACTCCTCCTAGTGCTCTCCCAAGCAATACAAAAGAGAATCTAAAAAGAGAGTGCAAAGCTATTGACATAATCACAATGGTCGAATCCAAAGAGAAGGAGAAAGACATGAATCCCAGTGAGGAAGACCTCCTGGGATGTCTTCTAAACAAAAAGGAGTTCCAAACTGAGGAACCTAAGGAATCTGAGGCTCACCTAGAGACCATAGAGATTCCATTAAACCTCCTTTTACCATTCATGAGTTCTGAGAACTATTCTTCCTCTGAAGAGGATGAATATGTAACTGAAGAGTAAGTTGCTCAATATCTAGGAGCCATCATGAAGCTGAATGCCAAGTTGTTTAGTAATGAGACTTGGGAAGGTGAACCTCCCTTGCTCATTAGTGAACTAGATACATGTGTTCAGCAAACTCTACCTCAAAAGAAACAAGATCCTGGTAAATTCTTGATATCCTATACCATAGGCACCATGACCTTTAAGAAGGCTCTATGTGACCTGGGGTCAGGTATAAATCTTATGCCACTCTCTGTAATGGAGAAGCTGGGGATCTTTAAGGTACAAGATGCAAGAAGCTCATTAGAGATGGCAGACAAGTCAATAAAACAAGCTTATGGATTGGTAGAGGACATGTTGGTAAAGGTTAAAGTCCTTTACATCCCTGCTGATTTCATAATCTTAGACACTGGGAAGGATGAGAATGAATCCATCATTCTTGGAAGACCCTTTCTAGCCACAGCAGGAGCTGTGATTGATGTTGACAGAGGGAGCTAGTCCTTCAATTGAATGGGGACTACCTTGTGTTTAAAGCTCAATGTTATCCTTCTGTAAACATGGAAAAGAGGCACGATAAGCTTCTCTCAATACAGAGTCAAACAAAGCACCCACAATCAAACTCTAAGTTTGGTGTTGGGAGGCTACAACCAAACTCTAAGTTTGGTGTTGAACCCCCACATTCGACTCTAAATTTGGTGCTGGGAGGTCCCAACAATGCTCTGATGATCTGTGAAGCTCCATGAAAGCTCACTGTCAAGCTATTGACATTAAAGAAGTGCTTATTGGGAGGCAACCCAATTTTTATTTATCTAAATTTCTATTGTTCTTTTATATTTTGTTAGGTTTATGATCATGTGGAGTCACAACACAATTGCAAAAATTAAAAACACAATCAAAAACAGCAGAAGAAAAAGCACACCCTGGAGAAAGAGCTTACTGGCATTTAAACGCCAGTAAAGAGCATCTGGCTGGCGTTCAACGCCAGAACAGAGCATGAAGCTGGCGTTGAACACAAGAAACAAGCAGCAGTCTGGCGTTTAAACGCCAGAATTGCACCCTGAGGAAAGCTAGCGTTGAACGCCAGAAACAAGCACCAAGCTGGCGTTTAACGCCAGAAACAAGCATCAGACTGGCGTTAAACGCCAGAAACAAGCTACATCTAGGCGTTTAACGCCAGAAACAAGCATCAATCTGGCGTTAAATGCCAGGATTGCATACAGAGGGCGTTTTACATGCCTAAAGGGTGCAAGGATGAGAAATCCTTGACACATCAGGATCTGTGGACCCCACAGGATCACCTCAGGATTTGTGGACCCCACAGGATCCCCACCTACCTTCTCCCTCTCTCTCACACCTTTTCATAACACTCTTCCCAAAATCTCTTTCCCACCCAAACCCACCCTACATGACTGAACCATAAACCCCTCTCCCTCCACTATATAAATCCCTCCACACTTCTTCATTTTCACACAACACCACCCTCTCTTCTACCCCTTGGCCGAAACCTACACCACTCTCCCTCTCCTCCATCTCTTCTTCTTCTTCATCTATTCTTTCTTCTTTTGCTCGAGGGCGAGCAACATTCTAAGTTTGGTGTGGTAAAAGCATAGCTTTTTTGTTTTTCCATAACCATTTATGGCACCTAAGACCGGAGAAGCCTCTAGAAAGAGGAAAGGGAAGACAAAAGTTTCCACCTCCGAGTCATGGGAGATGGAGAGATTCATCTCAAGCGTCCGTAGCTCAGTAATAGAGCATTTGACTACACATCAAGAGAGCCCACTTATGAACCTCAACAAGATCATGAGGAATTCCCTCACCAAGAAATCCCTGAGATACCTCTGGGGATACATTTTCCTCCACACAATTATTGGGAGCAACTAAGGATAGGAGCACCAAAATCACTAGGGATCAAGCAACAGAGGCAAGAAAGAGACATAGAAGAGCTCAAGGACACCATTGGTCCTTCAAGGAGAAGGCACCACCATCACTAAGGTGGACTCATTCCTTAACTTCCTTGTTCTTATCTCTCTATTTTTCGATTTTTTATGCTCTATGTTTGTCTATGTTTTGAGTCTTTATTACATGATCATTAATGTCTAATGTCTATGTCTTAAGGCTATGAATAATTCCATGAATCCTTCACCTTTCTTAAATGAAAAATGTTTTTAATACAAAAGAACAAGAAGTACATGAGTTTCGAATTCATCCTTGAATTTAGTTTAATTATATTGATGTGGTGACAATACTTTTGTTTTCTGAATGAATGCTTGAACAGTTCATATTTTTGATCTTGTTGTTTATGAATGTTAAAATTGTTGGCTCTTGAAAGAATGATGAAAAAGAGAAATGGTGTTGATGATATGAAAAATCATAAAATTAATTCTTGAAGGAAGAAAAAGCAGTTAAAAAGAAAAAGCTTGCGAAAAAAAAAATGGCGAAAAAATAATAATAAAAGAAAAAGAAAAAGCAAGCAGAAAAAGCCAATAGCCCTTAAAACCAAAAGGCAAGGGTAAAAAGGATCCAAGGCTTTGAGCATCAATGGATAGGAGGGCCCAAGGAAATAAAATCCAGGCCTAAGCGGCTAAATCAAGCTGTCCCTAACCATATGCTTGTGGCATGCAGGTCCATGTGAGAAGCTTGAGACTGAGTGGTTAAAGTCGTGATCCAAAGCAAAAAGAGTGTTCTTAAGAGCTCTGGACACCTCTAACTGGGGACTTTAGCAAAGCTGAGTCACAGTCTGAAAAGGTTTACCCAGTCATGTGTCTGTGGCATTTATGTATCCGGTGGTAATACTGGAAAACAAAGTGCTTAGGGCCACGGCCAAGACTCATAAAAGTAGCTGTGTTCAAGAATCAACATACTTAATTAGGAGAATCAATAACACTATCTAAACTCTGAGTTCCTATAGATGCCAATCATTCTAAACTTCAAAGGATAAAGTGAGATGCCAAACCTGTTCAGAAGCAAAAAGCTACAAGTCCCGCTCATCTAATTAAGACTAATATTCATTGATATTTTGGGATTTATAGTATATTCTCTTCTTTTTATCCTATTTGATTTTCAGTTGCTTGGGGACAAGCAACAATTTAAGTTTGGTGTTGTGATGAACGGATAATTTATACGCTTTTTTGCATTGTTTTTAGGTAGTTTTTAGTAGGATCTAGCTACTTTTAGGGATGTTTTTATTAGTTTTTATGCAAAATTCACATTTCTGGACTTTACTATGAGTTTGTGTGTTTTTCTGTGATTTCAGGTATTTTCAGGCTGAAATTGAGAGACCTGAGCAAAAATCTGATTCTGGCTGACAAAGGACTGCTAATGTTGTTGGATTCTGACCTCCCTGCACTCGAAATAGATTTTCTGGAGCTACAGAACTCTAAATGGCTCGCTCTCAATGGCGTTGGAAAGTAGACATCTAGAGCTTTCCAGAAATATATAATAGTTTATATTTTATTCGAGTTTAGAAGATGCAAACTGGCGTTCAACACCAGTTCCATGCTGCATTCTGGAGTAAAACGCCAGAAACACGTCACAAACCAGAGTTAAATGCCAAAAACACATTACAACTTGGCGTTTAACCCCAAGAGAAGCCTCTGCATGTGTAAAGCTCAAGCTTAGCCCAAGCACACACCAAAGTGGGCCCCGAAAGTGCATTTCTGCACTTAGAATTATTTCTTTAAACCATAGTAGCTAGTCTAGTATAAATAGCACTTTTTACTATTGTATTTTCATCTTGGTATCTATCTTTGGATGTTTAGTTCTTAAACTTTGGGGGCTGGCCATTCGGCCATGCCTGGACCTTGATCACTTATGTATTTTCAACAGTATAGTTTCTACACACCATAGATTAAGGTGTGGAGCTCTGCTGTACCTCGAGAATTAATGCAATTACTATCGTTCTTCTATTCAATTCATGCTTATTCTTATTCTAAGATATTCGCTGCACTTCAACATGATGAATGTGATTATCCGTGACACTCATCATTATTCTCACCTATGAACGCGTGCCTGACAATCACTTCCGTTCTACCTTAGATCGAGCGCGTATCTCTTGGATTCCTTAATCAGAATCTTCGTGGTATAAGCTAGAATTATTGGCGGCCATTCTTGAGAATCCGAAAAGTCTAAACCTTGTCTGCGGTATTCCGAGTAGGATTCAGGGATTGAATGACTGTGATGAGCTTCAAACTCGCGATTGTTGGGCGTAGTGACAAACGCAAAAGAATCAATGGATTCTATTCCGACATGATCAAAAACCGACAGATGATTAGCCGTGCTGTGACAGAGCATTTGGACCATTTTCACTAAGAGGATGGGAAGTAGCCATTGACAACGGTGATGCCCTACATACAGCTTGCCATAGAAAAGAGTAAGAATGATTGGGTGAGAGCAATAGGAAAGTAGAGATTCAGAAGGAACACAGCATCTTCATGCACTCATCTGAAATTCTCACCAATGAATTACATAAGTATCTCTATCTTTATTTTCTGTTTATTTATCTTTATATTCGAAAACCATTATTACCATTTGAATCCGCCTGACTGAGATTTACATGATGACCATAGCTTGCTTCATACCAACAATCTCCTTGGGATCGACCCTTACTCACGTAAGGTTTATTACTTGGACGACCCAGTGCACTTGCTGGTTAGTTGTGCAAAGTTGTGAAGAATGTGAGTGAACCATAGTAGTGTGCACCAAGTTTTTGGAGCCATTACTAAGAATTGTTCGAGTTATAAAAAGTGTAAATCACAATTTTTTCCTATCAGTTGGCTTCTAATTTCAAAAGCTTTTCTTATAGTTCTCTTCGTTGTCACACTTCCCTTCATAAGTCTTTTTCAGCTTATTTTTGTCGCTCTATTTTCTGCTCGAGTTGTTCAAATCGGCCATGATGCCCGTGTACGACTCCCATGATTTCTGTTGGATGCATGGGTTCTTGATTCTCTTAGGTTGAGGGTTTCCCGATGTCCCCTCCCCACTAGGGCCACTTGCTCTACCATGTCGTCGAGGTATCATTAGTGCTCGGCCATCATTTTGAGGTTCCGGTTCAGATTTAGACACTGTGTGTCCGTCTTTTAATTGATCATCCGCCGTGGTTAGGTGTGACTTCCAAGTCCTCAGAAATGGTGCCAATGTTTCGAGGGTTACCTAAAACTGGGTTACTTTTTGGCCTAGACGTGAGCTCCAGACTCCTTTTGAGGCAGCATCTGACTTTCACGAGTATCGAGATACCGCCGTCCGAGTTCCTCGTGAGGAGGTGGGCGATGGCTCCTGCAAGAGACTCTAATACTTAAGTTAGCAAGGGTTTAAATAGGTTTTCTAGTAGATTGGGTTCAAAATATACCTAAAACCCGAGAGATTTCAGGTATTTATTATTGTAGTGTCTGCAACCACCCTTTGGAGTAGGTTCACTTTTGATGGTGGATAATCGTCTCCTTTTTTAGGGGTTTGTTAAGATCTCTCTCCTAGAATTCAGAGAGAGATAATATGTAATGACCCAATTTTCAGTATGTCTAGATCATACCAGAAATTGAGCGCTACCAACTTGTCTTCCTAATTACTATCTATTATTTATTATATAATCCTGATTCGTTGTTAAAACGTTAATTTGCGGGGTAATTTTTATTCAAAACATTTGGATTACTAGACAGAATCAATCCAAAACAATTCGTAAATAATAACATACAACACAATCATAAATAACCACACTTATATACATCTCATGCAGTTAACAACATTCAGTTATCCAACCTTTATTAGAACATAGATCTTAGTTACAACACTCCTACAAGTAGCTAGCTATTAACTACACACACACACACACACACACACACACACACACACACACACACACATATATATATATATAACATCCCAGGCCCTGGCCTGTTCAAGAAGTTCCTAAGTTGGCACCCAGGCTAGCCTAGACTTTATACTCACCTAGTCCCTCTAAACTACTAAAGCGAGGGAAAGTACGTTCTAGGTTTTCAAAACACAAGTCAGGTGAAACATCATAAAAAATGTGGAACATCATCTATTACTCCTCTGCACAATCATACATTGCCATATGATGTTTCACTGGTACTTCATCAAGTAGCCACATAATATATATATATATAAACAGAGAATGAGATTCACCCTAGACTCAGAAGACTACCTAGAGCGGAATCTTCTTTGCGAATGGTTGTCAGTGAACTACGGAAAGGTACTCATGCTTCTATCTAAAGGGAGAGAGAAGGGGTAAGAACTGGGGAGTTCTTAGTAAGGTTGGGGTTACTAGTTAAGTTCATTATTTCTGTGTTGTTTGGCAATTGAATAGCAGAATATGGACAAGCAGTAAATAGAAGATACAGATAAATAGAGAAAATAGAGAAAATAGAAATAAAACACAAAGAGAAGAATATAAGAAACTAAAAATATAGACACAGAGAATAGAGTACAAACAAAGCAAGCATATATTCATACAACAATTATAATGGAGAAAATACACAACCAAGTATGATGCATGTCTGTCCTATGTAGATCATGAACTCACGTGTCGGTTAACACCCTGCAGCCCGACATTATCTAAGAACTAGTCCTAGATATGGCTTCATCTCCGTAGGTGAACTTCGGCCTACAGAAATGGCGCCTCTATAAGTGAACTTCGGCTTACAGGAATAGTCTACAAAATACATCTTTCTGTAGGTGAACTTCGGAGCCCATAGAAATGGCACCTCTGTAAGTGAACTTTGGCCTACAGAAATGGTGCCCATGTAAGTGAACTTCAGCTTACAGGAATAACAACTTTCTGTAGGTGAAATTCGGCCTACAGGAGCAACACCCTGAGGTACACAACTAATATCCACTTCAGGTGAACTTCGGCCTACACGAATAACAATTCTCTGTAGATGAACTTTGGCCTACAGGACCTCTAAGGATAACGGAAAAGAAGCAGATGAACATACAATAGAATATCATGCCACAAAGCTTAACTCTTTCTTTTTATACTCTTTTCCTCTATTCTCTTTGTCTCTTGATTCTGCACTTGTTATCTTCTTTATCATCTTTCCACAATCATAAATCAAGCATCACAACATCTCAGTGATCTCATTTCATAATTCTCTGTATACATTACAACATCACAACAATACATTTCTATATAGCTTTTAACTCCTTTTCTTTCTAACATGATTACAAGTTTCTAAATCTTGTTTCATTACCTTACATACTTTTATACCCTTTCTTATACCTTTTCTTATGTATTTAATAAAGAAAATTAGGAAATTTTGGACTCAAAAATGCCTTCGTGAGACTTTTAGGAAAAATTGCCTTTATATCAATATTTTATTATTATTAATAAAATAATATTATTATTAAAATAATATTATCAACAAAATAATATTTTAATATTTCAATATAAAAATAATAATATTTTATTCAACTTTCAAAAATTACATTTGACCCCTTGACCTTTTGGAAATTGCATTTTGATCCCGTAACTTTTAATATTTGCACTTTGACTCTTCAATTTTTTATTAATTAACTTTTAACCCCAAACTTTTTAGTAATTATGATTTGGCCCTAAAACCATCAAAACGAAACATTTTCTTATCCTTCCAAAAACCAAAAATATTTTTCCAAAAGTTCATCAGATTTCCGCTTGATTTTCAGCTAATTTTTCAATCTTTTCATTAACAAATTTTTACCAAACCAATGAACAACGTTTCAGCCGTCAAATACACATCAAATATCATGAATTTCATGGCTGGAAAGCCACATTTTCTAGCAGTAGCAACAACAACTTCAGAACCATAAAAAACTTGATTTTCAAGCATTAAACAACAAGATCTTATGATCAAACCATCACACAAACACTCAAAATCAAGTCTTAAGCGACAAGATCTGATTTGACACTTCAAGAACACAGTCAATCATTGATTAATTTACCAAACCTTACCTCCTTTGTAGCTGCCAAGAACTGAACAAAGAACAAGCTTCCAAAAGCACTTTTATGCCTAATTTAACATAAAAAAACAACTTTAGAACCGTATAAACCATGAAGGCTGAAGCTTTATGATGATGAAAAGAAGGTTTTTCTCACCTTAACGCAGCAAGAAATCACATTTTCTTAGAGCCTATGGTGATTGAACAAGAGATCCTAAGAGAAAACATGAAGAAAACATCACTAGCTTGATTTCTTCATCATGGTCAAAACTTCAAGGAGGAGGAGCGGCCATCATACCTTGATTTACTCCGTGAAAATTGACGTAGAAATGAAGAGGAGGAAGAGGTAAACACTTTGGTCGTATTAGATTTTTCTAGGGGTTTTAGTTTGAGAAAGAACGGAATTCGAAGCTCAGGTGTTCATGGAAGTTTCATGAAAGTTCTTTCACTTTCTCTCATGGTGATTTTCGAATTCTAACTTGTTTAGAAAGTAAAAATGATAGTAATGATTATACATGGGAGAACGTGGGGTTAGGATAAGCATATATGATGAAGCATGAGCTTTACTAGTATAAATTATACTAGTAACATGATAATCATGAGGATAAAAGATATATGATGAAGCATTAGCATTGCTAAGTTCTTCTAAGAATGCCGGTATCATCCATTACCGGTAGATTTCTGGTACACGAAATTGTGATCACACTTTTCATAACTCTGCACAACTAACCAGCAAGTGCACTGGGTCGTCCAAGTAATACCTTACGTGAGTAAGGGTCGATCCCACAGAGATTGTTAGCTTAAAGCAAGCTATGGTTATCTTGTAAATCTTAGTCAGGAGATTAATGATAAAAATGAATTTTGTTTATGAAAAGTAAATAACATGAAACAAATGATACTTGTGATTCAAAAATGAGGAACAGGTTGAGGTTCGCGAGATGCTCTATCATCTGAATCTCTATTTTCCTACTATCTTCTTCTCCAAACACGCATGGCTTCCTTCTATGGCAGGCTGTATGATCCTCTCAGTGAAAATGGTCCAAATACGGTTTCTGCACGGCAAATCAACTGTCTAATTTCTCGTCTCGAATGAAAAATACCAGGCACAGCTACCGCACGGCTAATCATCTATCGGTTCTCACTTGTGTCGAAAGAGGATCTCTCTATCCTTTTGCACACAATCACTGCGCCCAACATTCGTGAGTTTGAAGCTCGTCACAGTCATCCCTTTCCAGATCCTACTCGGAATACTACAGACAAGGTTTAGACTTTTCGGATCTCAGAAATGCTACCAATTGGTTCTAGCCTGTACCATGAAGGTTCTAATCTCACGGACTCGGTCCGTGGATCAGAGACCCAAGAGATACGCACTCAAGCTATCGCCCAATGACTACGTTGAGCTTAGATAGAACGGGACTGGTTGTCAGGCACGCGTTCATAAGGTTGAGGATAATGATGAGTGTCACAGATCATCATATTCTCTATTTTGAAGTACGAGTGAGTATCTTAGAATAGAATCAAGCGTGATTGAATAGAAAACAATAGTAATTGCATTAATCCATTGAAACACAGCAGATCTCCTCACCCCCACCTATGGGGTTTAGAGACTCATGCCATAGAAGATACAATATAAAATGTAAAAAATGTCATAAGTTCCTAAATGAATCTCTAAAAGTAGTTTTTATACTAAACTAGTAATCTAGGTTTACAGAAAATGAGTAACTAAGTGCAGATAGTGCAGAAATCCACTTCCAGGGTCCACTTGGTGAGTGTTTGGTCTTAGCTTTGAAGCTTTCACGTGCATAGGCCATCCTTGGAGTTAAACGCCAGTTTGGGTGCCAGTTTGAGCGTTTAACTCCAATTTTGGTGCTAGTTTTGGCGTTTTACGACAGAAAAGGGTTTCTGGCTGGCGTTTAATGCAAGTTTGTGCAATCAAATCTCGGACAAATATGGACTATTATACATTTTTGTAAAGCCCAAGATGTCTACTTTCCAATGCAATGGAGAGTGCACTAATTGGGATTCTGTAGCTCCAGAAAATCCACTTCGAGTGCAGGAGGGTCAGAATCCAACAGCATTTGCAGTCCTTTCTCAGTCTCTAAATCAGATTTTTGCTCAGGTCCCTCAATTTCAGTCAGAAAATACCTGAAATTATAGAAAAACACACAAACTTATAGTGAAGTCCAGAAATGTGATTTTTGAATAAAACTTAATAAAAACATAACAAAAAGTGAATGAAACATGCTAAAACTATATGAAAACACTACCAAAAAGCGTATAAAATATCCGCTCATCACAACACCAAACTTAAGCTGTTTCAGTTCCCCAAGCAACTAGACAAATAAAATAGGATAAAAATAAGATTATGGTGCAATAAAATCTCAGAGTATTTAATGAAGCTCAAATTTAAATTAGATGAATGGGGCTTAGAGCTTTTTGCTTCTGAATAGTTTTGGCATCTCATTTTATCCCCTGAAACTCAGAATGATTGCCATCTTTTTGAACTCAACATGTAGATAGTGTTATTGATTCTCCTAGTTTAGTATGTTGATTCTTGAACGCAGCTACTTTATGAGTCTTGGACGTGACCCTAAGCATCTTGTTTTCCAGTATTACCACCGGATACATAAATGCCACAGACACATAACTGGGTGAACCTTTTCAAATTGTGACTCAGCTTTTCTAGAGTCCCCAGTTAGAGGTGCCCAGGGTTCTTAAGCATACTCTTTTTGCTTTGGATCATGACTTTAACCACTCAGTCTCAAGCTTTTTACCTGGACCTTCATGACACAAGCACATGGTTAGGGACAGCTTGATTTAGCCGCTTAGGCCAGGATCTTATTCCCTTGGGCCCTCTTATCCATTAATGCTTAAAGCCTTGGATCTTTTTTATCCTTGCCTTTTGGTTTAAAGGGCTATTGGCTTTTTTTGCTTGCTTTTTCTTTATCATTATTTTTTTGCCATTCTTTTGACAAGTTTTGTGTTTTCACTACTTTTTCTTGCTTCAAAAATCAATTTCATAATTTTTCAGATTATCAATAACATTTTTCTGTTCACCTCGTTCTTTCAAGAACCAAACATTACTCAAATTTCAGTGTAAAAAATATGCAGTGTTTATGCATTCATTCAGAGAGCTAAAGTAATGCCACCACATATAAATAATTTGAATTTTTCTTATTTTGTACTCGAAATATTTGCACCCTTGCTCTTCTAAAAAAATCTACTATTTTATTCATGTATGATGATGATAAGAAAAGTGAATTATACCCGAAATGATAAAAATAATACTAATGCTCATCCAACTCTTAAAATAGGTCTCTAATAACAGAAGTTATCACAGAGTTAGGACTCAAAAACCTTTATTTTGAGAGAGAGGTGCTCCCTCAATCTGTGGGATGGCTAGGTCTTCAGGGGACAGCTTCTGGCGCTTTAGCTCTTGTAGCTCATGCCCTTGCTTCTCTTGTTCCTTGAGCAGTTTGCAAAGCATGCTATTTTGATTATGCTGCTCTTCTTTGAGTTGATCCATAGCTTCTTGTAGCTTGGTGACAGATGCTTCTAAGCGAGCCCAATAGTCAAATTGAGGGATTTCTGGGAGGAGCTCATGCGCCCTCCTCTTGATGAGGTTATCTTGAACTTGAGGTCCATTCATTACCTTTTTGGTGATTGGGTGTTCAATTGGGATATACTCATTCACTCCTATCTTCACCCCCGCATCTTTACCTAACAAACTGATCAAGCTTGGGTAAGCAAATTTGGCCTCAGTGGACTCTTTGTTTGCAAACATGTAAATCTCACAAGGAATCAGCTGATGAACCTCCACTTCCTTTCCCAGCATAATACAATGAATCATTACTGCCCTTTTGACAGTGACTTCAGAGCGGCTACTGGTGGGAAGTATAGAATGCCCGATGAAGTCCAGCCAGCCCCTAACAACTGGTTTGAGGTCTCCTCTCTTCAGTTGGTTTGGAACACCTTTTGAGTTGGTTATCCACTTGGTTCCAAGGAGGCATATGTCCTCTAGAACTTGATCCAGCTTTTTATCTTTAGTCGTTCTCCTATTAAAGGATTCTGGATCATCTTGTAGTTGAGGAAGTTTGAGGACTTCTCTCACTTTATCAAGGTGGAAGTAAATAACCTTTCCTCTGACCACAGTCCAAAAGGTGTGGAAGGCAGTTCCCTCCATTCTTTGCTTATCTGTCATCCACAGATTTGCATAGAATTCATGGATCATGTTTCTTCCAACATGTATCTCAGGATTAGCCAGGATTTCCCAGCCCCTATTTTGAATCTACTCTTGGATCTCTGGGTATCCGTCTTCTTGCAAATTGAACTTAACTTCTGGGATCACTGATCTTTGGCACACAATTTTGAAGTAATGGTCTACATGTTTTTTGGTGCAGAACCTCTCATGTATCCAAGGTTTTGGATTGTTTTCTTTCTTGCCTCTTGGAGTGGTTTGTTTTCCTTTAGGGGCCATGATCTCGATCTATGTTAGCTCAGTGATCACGGAAAATCACACCAAATATAGAGGTTTGCTTGTCCTCAAGCAAAAGAAAAGAAAGAAGAGGAATAGAAGGAGAGGAAGATTCGAATAATGGGTTAAGGGGGTTGGCCGAGTGTGTATTTAAAAGCGAGGGGGCGGGTTCGAATTTTCAGAGAAGAAAAGATAGAAAGATATGATTGAAAAAAATGATAAACATGATGTCAAAAAAATAAGATTTTAAAATTTAAAAGATTTGAAAAAGATATAAGGAGGTGAAATTTGAATTTTTGTTGACGCAATTAAGAATAAAAGATAATATGGATGAATTAAAAAGATTTGAAAAGAAAATTGGAAAGATAAATGAGTTTTAAAAATTTTTTGAAAAAGAATTAAGAAGAATTTATAAGATCATAAATTTTTTTTGGAAAATGAAAATTGGAAGATGAATATTTGAAACGTGTTTATGCATAAAATTATGAATTAAAACATGAAAATTTGAAAAAAACTGAATTGGAAATAAAATTCCCTCCCCCTTGCTGTTCTAGCATTAAACGCCAAGAATGATAGCTATTCTGGCGTTTAACGCCCATCTGGTGGCCTATTTGGGCATTTAACGCCCAGCCAGGTACCCTAGCTGGCGTTAAACGCCAGAAATCCTTTGTCACTAGGCATTTTTTTGAACACCCAGGATGCTGCTGTTTCTAGTGTTAAACGCCCAGAATGCTGCCTATTTTGGCGTTTAACGCCCAGAATGGTACCTTTACTGGTGTTAAACGCCCAGAATGATAGCCATTCTGGCGTTTAACACCCAAAATGCCTCTTTACTGGCGTTTTAACAAACATGAATAACAAAATTAAATAAACTCAAAACATCTGATTTCTGCCTATGGCTGGGATGTCTCCCACCAAGTGCTTCTTTACTGTCTTTAGCTAGACTTTACTGAGCTTTAATCTAGTCTCAGTTTTGAGCATTCTTGCTCAACATTGCCTTCAAGATAATGTTTGACTCTCTGCCCATTAACAATGAACTTTTTGTCAGAGTCAATATCCTGAAGCTCTACATTTCCATATGGTAACTGATGAGAGAACTTTTGCGTGGTCTAGAATTCAGAATAAATTCCCGTTGCAAGTATAGCTTCTAAACCAACAAAAGTCCTTTCATACAACCGTTTTGGTTGTCACAAGTAACAAACCCCTTTAAAATTGATAACCGAGTATTTAAACCTCGGGTCGTCTTCTCACGGAATTGCAGGGAGGTATGTTCTTATTATTGGTTATGAAAAAGTGTGTTTTGGGGTTTTGGATTAAGGTAAAAGGTTAGTTGAATGACAAGTAAAATAAAATAATAATAACTATAAAATAAACCTTTGGGTAGGTATAAGAACTGGAAGTCCTATCCTAGTTATCCTTATCAATTGTGATGAGAATTGGATTTTTCTCCCACTTTGTTAACCTCTAACTATGAAGGTAAGTTAAGTGGATGAATTAATTTTGATTCCTCAGGTCCTCGTCTTTCCTCGGGAAAAGTCAGAGTTATTGGAACTTGAATTAATGAAACGAAGAAATCCAATTTTCAATCAACAATGAGTTTGATAACTCAAGAGTCACCAATTATTTAACCAAAGCCAAAACGGGAAACTATCTAAATTAAATAAAAAGCATTCATAAATAAAACAATCATAAACTGAAATATCTCAAATAACATTAATTAAGAAAATCAATCTAAACATGGAACATTGAAAATAAATAAATACAAAAAACATTGAACCTGGGATTGAGAGTCACTCCTAAAACTAAGAGAAGTCCTAAATCCTAAATCCTAATCCTAAGAGAAAGGAGAGAACCTCTCTCACTAAAAACTACATCTAAAACTAAAATTATGAATTATCAGAGCATGATCATGAATGGATGCATTCCCCCACTTTATAGCCTCTAATCTGTATTCTCTGGGGCCAAAAACTGGGTCAGAAACAGCCCAGAAGTCACTTCCAGCACTTTCTGGTCCGTACAGGTCGCGGCCAAGTGACGCGGAGGCGTCGCCCACGCGGCCGCGCGTGTTGAAGTTCGCAGATGCGACGCGTCCGCTTGAATCACGCGTTCACGTTGCCTAGCATCAGAGCAACTATGGCATATTATATATCAAATCGAAATCCCGGACGTTAGCTTTTCAACGCAACTAAAACCGCGTCGTTTGGACCTCTGTAGCTCAAGTTATAGCCGTTTGAGTGCGAAGAGGTCAGGTTGGACAGCTTAGCAGTTTCTCCAACTTATTGTATTCCTTCCATTTTTGCATTCTTCCTTTCCATCCTCTGAGCCATTCCTGCCCTATAATATATGAAAACACTTAACACACATATCAAGGCATCTAATGGTAATAAGAGAGGATTAATAATAAGCAAATATAAGATCAAAGAAGCATGTTTTTAATCAAAGCATAAAATCAGGAAAGAAAATGTAAAACATGCGAATTGTATGAATAAGTGAGTAAAGAGTTGATAAAAACCACTCAATTGAGCATAAGATAAACCATAAAATAGTGGTTTATCAGTAACACACTTGTAATCACATATGGTCCTTTCCACCGGGATTTTAGTTTCACAGGGAACAATCTAAGCCTGGAGTTAAATAGCCGAACCTTCTGTCCTGGCTCAAAGACTCTAGATGATAGCTTTCTGTCATGCCACCTTTTTACTTTCTCCTTGTAAATTTTAGTATTTTTGAAAGCATTGAGTCTAAACTCCTCTAGCTCATTCAACTGGAGTAATCTTTTCTCTCCAGCTACCTTAGCATCAAGGTTTAGGAACCTGGTCGCCCAGTAGGCCTTGTGTTCCAGTTCCACTGGCAGATGATAGGTTTTTCCATACACAAGCTGGTATGGAGAGGTCCCTATAGGAGTCTTGAATGTGGTTCTGTATGCCCACAGAGCATCATCCAGACTTCTTGCCCAATCCCTTCTACGGGTACTGATAGTCCGTTCCAAGATTCGTTCTAGTTCTCTATTTGAGAATTCACCCTGCCCATTTGTCTGTGAATGATATGGAGTTGCCACTGTGTGGTTATTTCCATATCGGATCATAGCAGAGTCAAGCTATTTATTACAAAAATGAGTGCCTCCATCACTGATTAGAACTCTAGGGACACCAAACCTACTGAAGATATGCTTCTGGAGGAATTTCAACACTGTCTTAGTATCATTGGTGGGTGTTGCAATTGTCTCTACCTATTTAGATACATAGTCTACTACCACCAGAATATTAGTGTTTGAATATGATAGTGGAAAAGGTCCCATGAAGTCAATACCCCATACATCAAACAACTCAATCTCTAAGATCCCTTGCTGAGGCATGGCATAACCATGAGGCAGATTACCAGCTCTCTGACAACTGTCACAGTTACGTACAAACTCTCGGGAGTCTCTATAGAGAGTAGGCCAGTAGAAGCCACATTGGAGAACCCTTGTGGCTGTTCGCTCACTTCCAAAATGTCCTTTATATTGTGATCCATGGCAGTGCCATAGGATCTTCTGCACCTCTTCTCTAGGTACACATCTATGGATTATTCCGTCTGCACACCTCTTAAAGAGATATGGTTCATCCCACAAGTAGTGCCTTGCATCAGAAACTAATTTTTTTGTTTGCTGCCTACTGTACTCTTTGAGTATGAATCTCACAGCTTTATAGTTTGCAATGTCTGCAAACCATGGTGCTTCCTGAATGGCAAACAATTGCTCATCTGGAAAGGTTTCAGAGATCTCAGTAGGAGGGAGGGATGCTCCTGCTACTGGTTCTATCCGAGACAGGTGGTCAGCTACTTGGTTCTCCGTCCCTTTTCTGTCTCTTATTTCTATATCAAACTCTTGCAGAAGCAACACCTATCTTATGAGTCTGGGTTTTGAATCCTACTTTGTGAGAAGATATTTTTTAGCAATATGGTCAGTGTACACAATCACTTTTGATCCTACTAAATAAGATCTGAACTTGTCAATGACATAAACCACTGCAAGCAACCTCTTCTCTATGGTTGTGTAATTCTTCTGTGCGTCATTTAAAACACGGCTAGCATAATAAATGACATGCAGAAGCTTCTCATGCCTTTGTCTCAATACTGCACCAATGGCATGGTCACTGGCATCACACATTAGTTCAAATAGTAATGTCCAGTCTGGTGCAGAAATGGCTAGTGTTGTGACCAGCTTAGCTTTCAGAGTCTCAAATGCCTGCAGACACTCTGTGTCAAAGACAAAGGGCGTGTCGGTAACCAGCAGATTGCTCAGAGGTTTTGCAATTTTTGAAAAATCCTTTATAAACCTCCTATAGAATCCTGCGTGCCCCAGAAAGCTTCTGATTGCCTTAACATTGGCAGGTGGTGGTAATTTTTCAATTACCTCTACCTTAGCTTGATCCACCTTTATTCCCTTGTTCGAAATTTTGTGCCCAAGGACAATTCCTTCAATTACCATGAAGTGACATTTCTCCCAGTTTAAAACCAGGTTAGTCTCTTGGCACCTTTTTAGAACAAGTGCAAGATGGTCAAGATAGGAGCTGAATAAGTCTCCAAACACTAAGAAGTCATCCATGAAGACTTCCAGAAATTTTTCTACCATATCAGAGAAGATAGAGAGCATGCATCTCTAAAAGGTTGCAGGTGCATTGTACAAACCAAATGGCATCCTTCTATAGGCAAATACTCTAGATGGACATGTGAATACTATTTTCTCTTGCTCCTGAGGATCTACTGCAATTTGGTTGTAACCTGAATAACCATCCAAAAAGCAGTAGTAATCATGACATGCTAGTCTCTCTAGCATCTAGTCTATGAATGGTAAAGGAAAATGATCCTTTCTGGTGGCAGTATCGAGCCTTCTGTAGTCAATACACATACGCCACCCTGTAACTGTTCTTATATGAACCAGTTCATTCTTTTCATTATGAACCACTGTCATGCCTCCCTTCTTGGGGACAACTTGGACAGGGATCACCCAGGGGCTATCAGAAATAGGATAAATAATTCCAGCCTCTAGTAACTTAGTGACCTCTTTTTGCACCACCTCCTTCATGGCTGGATTCAGCTGCCTCTGTGGTTGAACCACTGGCTTAGCATCATCCTCCAATAGGATCTTGTGCATACATCTGGCTGAGCTAATGCCCTTAAGATCACTTATGGACCACCCAAGAGCTGTCTTGTGTGTCCTTAACACCTGAATTAGTGCTTTCTCTCCCTATGGCTCTAAAGCAGAGTTTATGATTACCGAAAAAGTGTCATCTTCTCCCAGAAATGCATATTTCAGGGATGGTGGTAGTGGTTTGAGCTCGGGTTTATGAGGCTTCTCCTCTTCTTGAGGAGTTTCCAGAGGTTTTTTTGTTTTCTCTGGTTCCTCCAAATCAGGCTGAACATCTTTAAAAATGTCCTCTAGCTCTGATTCGAGACTCTCATTCATATTGACATCTTCCACCAGAGAGTCAATAATATCAACGCTCATGCAGTCATTTGGGGTGTCTAGATGCTGCATAGCTTTGACAGCATTCAACTTAAACTCATCCTCGTTGACTCTCAGGGTCACCTCCTCTTTTTGGACATCAATGAGGGTTCATCCAGTCGCTAGGAAAGGTCTTCCTAGAATAAGAGTTGCACTCTTGTTCTCCTCCATTTCCAGCACCACAAAGTCAGTGGGAAAGGCAAATGGCCCAACCTTGACACTCATGTCCTCAATTACGCCTGATGAAATTTTAGTGGAGCCATCAGCAAGTTGGAGGCATATCCGGGTTGGTTTAACTTCATTAGTCAAACCAAGATTTTTGATAGTAGATGTAGGTATCAGGTTGATACTTGCCCCAAGATCACATAGAGCTGTCTTGGTACAAGCATCCTCTAATGTGCATGGTATCATAAAGCTTTCGGGATCTTTAAGCTTCTTTGGTAAGCTTTCAGAATGACTGCACTGTATTCTTCAGTGAGGAAAACTTTTTCATTTTCTCTCCAATCCTTCTTATGACTTAAGATATCTTTCATGAACTTAGCATAAGAGGGTATTTGCTCAAGTGCCTCTACAAACATAATTTTTATTTCAAGAGTCATGAGATAGTCTGCAAAGTGGGCAAATTGTTTATCCTGTTCTGCTTGGCGGAGTTTCCGAGGATAAGACATCTTGGCTTTATAGTCTTCAACCTTAGTTGCTGAGGTTTACTTCCTACAGAAATGGTTGGAGAAGCCTGCCTAGGGAGGTTGTTATCAGTACTTGCAGGAGTCTGATTCCCCATTGGCATTTGAATGCCAGAATTAGGGGCTGCATGGGCGTTTAACGCCAGGTTGTTGCCCTTTTATGGTGTTTGAATGCCAGAATTGGATGCTGAATGGGCATTTAACGCCGACTTCTGACCCTTTTCTGGCGTTTGAACGCCAAAATCATTCCTCTCTGGGCCCTTACTATCCTCAGAGGGATTTCGGACAGCGGGTTGGTCATCCTCTGTCAGTTGTTCCTTTCTTGGCTTCCTGCTACCTTGAGTTGAAACATTCAATGTCTTCCCACTCCTTAAATGAATAGCTTGGCACTCTTCTGTTATCTATTTAGATAACTGCTATCTTGTCTGATCCAATTGTGCTTCCATATTCTTGTTAGCATTTTTAGTGTCTTGTAGCATCTCCTGAAATTTTGCTAACTATTTTGTTATAAAAAGCAATTGCTGATTGAGTTCAACAACTTGTTCTGGGGGACTATGTTCAGTGGATAATGCTTTAGCTTCTTCTTTCATGGAGGACTCACTACTTAAGTACAGATGTTGATTTCTAGCAACTATATCAATGAGCTCTTGAGTCTCTTCAATTGTCTTTCTCATGTGTATAGATCCACCAGCTGAGTAGTCTAGAGCCATCTGGGCCTTTTCTGTAAGCCCGTAGTAGAAGATGTCTAACTGCACCCATTCTGAAAACATTTCAGAAGGGCATTTCTTTAGCATCCCTCTGTACCTCTCCCAAGCATTATAAAGAGATTCATGATCCTCTTGTTTAAAGCCTTGAATGTCCAGCCTTAGCTGTGTCATTCTTTTTGGAGGAAAATATTGATTCAGGAATTTTTCTGACAACTGTTTTCATGTTCTTATGCTGGCCTTGGGTTGGTTGTTTAACCACCTCTTAGCTTAGTCTTTTACAGCAAATGAAAACAACAATAATTTGTAGACATTATGATCCACTTCCTTATCACGTACAGTGTTAGCAATTTGTAAGAACTGTGCCAGAAACTCAGTAGGTTCTTCTTGTGGAAGACCGGAATACTAACAATTTTGCTACACCATGATAATGAGCTGAGGATTTAACTCAAAATTACTGGCTCTGATGGAGGGTATATAGATACTACTTCTATATAAAGCAGTAATGGGTTAGCATATGACCCCAGAGTCCCTCTGGACTGTTCATTTTCGCTTAGGTCCATGATGGAGAAAGCGAGATGATGTGAATTTCAAATAAACAATTTTCTCTCACTCTCTTTTTTTTTTGAAAACCGAAATTAAAAGAAATAAAATAAAATAAAATAAATGAAAAGTTGAATATAAGTTTCGAAAATTAAGAAGGGGAAAAGAAATAAAAGAAATTAGAAAACTAAATTAATTAATTAATTTAAAAGATTTGAAAATTTTTTGTGTGGATTTTCGGAAAAAAATGAGGAGAGAGAAAGTGGTTAGGAAGTTTTGAAAAAGATATGTCCTAAAATTAAAGATACTTGAAAATTAATACTTGTAAGAAAATAAATAAAAGAAAAGATTTGGAAAAGATATTATTTAAAATTTTAAAGATTGAAACTTTCTTAACAAGAAAACACCAAAATTAAAATTTTTCAATCAAATTAATAAAATGGGACAAGTAATTTGAAAATTTAAAATAAAGAAAAAGGATTTTGAAAATTTTATAAAATATTTTCGAAAAATATAAAAAAAATTTGAAAAAGAATTTATTTTGAAAAAGATTTAAAAAGATAAAATTTTTAAAGTTGAAATCTTGACTTGACTAACAAATAAGAAATCAAATAAGAAAACTTTGAATATCAAGACGAACACCAAAAACACTTTGAAGATCAAGATGAACGCCGAGAATAAATTTTGAAAATTTTTAAGGAAAGAAGGACACAAAGGACACCAAACTTAAAAATTTTTATACTTTGGACACTAATAATTCGAAAATGCACAAGAAAAACAAGGAAAGACACAAAAAAAGAAAAACTGAAGATCAAACAAGGAACACAAAAGTTCAAAAATATAAAGAATAAGAAGAGCATATAATTCGAAAAAAATGAAGGAAAATAAAAACATGCAATTGACACCAAACTTAAAACATGAAACTAGACTCAAACAGAAGACTCTAAACCCAGAAAAATAAATTATTCTTAATCTAAGCAACAAGATGAACCGTCAGTTGTCCAAACTTGAACAATCCCCGACAACGGTGCCAAAAACTTGGTGCACGAAATTGTGATCACACTTTTCACAACTTCGCACAACTAACCAGCAAGTGCACTGAGTCGTCCAGTAATACCTTACGTGAGTAAGGGTCGATCCCACGGAGATTGTTGGCTTGAAGCAAGCTATGATTATCTTGTAAATCTTAGTCAGGAGATTAATGATAAAAATGATTTTGTTTATGAAAAGTAAATAATATGAAATAAATGATACTTGTGATTCAGTAATGAGGAACAGGTTGAGGTTCCGGAGATGCTCTGTCATCTGAATCTCTACTTTTCTACTGTCTTCTTCTCCAAACACGCATGGCTTCCTTCCATGGCAGGCTGTATGATCCTCTCAGTGAAAATGGTCCAAATACGGTTTCTGCACGGCTAATCAACTGTCGGATTTCTCGTCTCAGATGAAAAATACCAAGCACAGCTACCGCACGGCTAATCATCTGTCGGTTCTCACTTGTGTCGGAATAGGATCTTTCTATCCTTTTGCATACTGTCATTGCGCCCAACATTCGTGAATTTGAAGCTCGTCAAAGTCATCCCCTTTTAGATCCTACTCGGAATACCACAGACAAGGTTTAGATTTTTCAGATCTCAGGAATGCTGCCAATTGGTTCTAGCCTTTACCACGAAGGTTCTAATCTCATAGACTCGGTCCGTGGATCAGAGACCCAAGAGATACGCACTCAAGCTGTCACCCAATGACTACGTTGAGCTCAGATAGAATGGGAGTGGTTGTCAGGCATGCGTTCATAAGGTTGAGGATAATGATGAGTGTCACAGATCATCATATTCTCTATTTTGAAGTATGAGTGAGTATCTTAGAATAGAATCAAGCGTGATTGAATAGAAAACAATAGTAATTGCATTAATCCATTGAAACACAGCAGAGCTCCTCACCCCCACCTATGGGGTTTAGAGACTCATGCCGTAGAAGATACAATATAAAATGTAAAAAATGTCATAAGTTCCTAAATGAATCTCTAAAAGTAGTTTTTATACTAAACTAGTAACCTAGGTTTACAGAAAATGAGTAATTAAGTGCAGAAATCCACTTCCAGGGTCCACTTGGTGAGTGTTTGGGCTGAGCTTTGAAGCTTTCATGTGCATAGGCCATCCTTGGAGTTAAACGCCAGTTTGGATGCTAGTTTGGGCGTTTAACTCCAGTTTTGGTGCCAATTCTGGCGTTTTTCGCCAGAAAAGGGTTTCTGGCTGGTGTTTAACGCCAGTTTGGGCCATCAAGTCTTAGGAAAAGTATAGACTATTATATATTGCTGGAAAGCCCAAGATGTCTACTTTCCAACGCAATTAAGACTGAGCCAATTGGGCTTCTATAGCTCAGGAAAATCCACTTCGAGTGTAGGAGGGTCAGAATCCAACAGCATCTGTAGTCCTTTCTCAGCCTCTGAATCAGATTTTTGCTCAGGTCCCTCAATTTCAGTCAGAAAATACTTGAAATTACAGAAAAACACACAAACTCATATTAAAGTCCAAAAATGTGATTTTTGAATAAAACTTAATAAAAACATAACAAAAAGTAAATGAAACATGCTAAAAACTATATGAAAACACTACCAAAAAGCGTATAAAATACTCGCTCATCAATTTCTAGCTCACTTATTATATTACTAAATATAGATCAACATTAACCACAGTAGATAAAATAATAATATAATATTTAAAATAAAATAATATTAAATGAGTATTATATTAATATAATTTTTCTCTCAAAATTCAGGACCGGCTCGTCATAATAAGACTAGCCATGAAAATCAGAATTTTGAAACTCGGTCCCGATGTGGCTCAAAAATGCAACTATTTGTAACGTGCCTGCTTAGATCTGGAGAGGTTTCTAGTGCAGTCAAGCTGCTGACTCAGCAGCTTGATGACACAGTACCTGTGCAGTGGAGGTGCTTATATACACTAAAATTCCTAAATATTCCATAAAAAATTCGTTTGATCTCGAAAAAGTGCTGTTTCTTTGAGGCTAGTCTCTTACATGCTACCCTCCTTAATGAAAATTTTGCCCTTAAAATTTAACATGCGTTTAAGAAGTTGTAGTAACACCTATCATAAATAAAATGATAATGTGGTACTCACTTCGAGTGGAAGGACTGGATGCATTGGTGTTGCTAGCAGTCATGGTAAACACCCTTCCTTGTTGTTGTGGTCTAGCTGGATCTTGAACAAACCTCCTTAAGAAAGTTCTAGCTATGTGTCTAGGTTTTCCACAAGTAAAACAAGTGTTTCTCCCAAACCGACAAGTTCTGTTACCATGATTCTTCCCACACCTTGGGCATACCAAAATATCCTGCAATTGACCATTCCGTTGATTCCCATTTTGGTGTTGAAACTAACCATTGACCTTAAAGTTGAAACCTCGAGGGGCTAGATCTTGATTAAAGTTTCTTTGTGAAGCTTCCCTACGATTTGCTCGAGCTATCATCACTTTCTTCGAACATTCTTCCACCAGTTTTCTTTTATTCACCAGTTCAGCAAAATTTCTTATTTCTAGCGGAACAACAGAATTCATCAATTCTTCTCGGAGCCCTCCTTCAAACTTCAAACACTTCCATTCCTCAAAATCTACTGGGTTCTAATAGGCAAAATTGTGACTCATACTTTTCTCCTCGAACAATTCCTAGCAATGGCTCCAAAAGCTTGGTGCACAATACTATAGTTCACACACATTCTTCACAACTTCGCACAACTAACCAGCAAGTGCACTGGGTCGTCCAAGTAATAAACCTTATGTGAGTAAGGGTCGACCCCACGGAGATTGTTGGTATGAAGCAAGCTATGGTCATATTACAAATTTCAGTCAGGTAGATTCAAATAGTTATAATAGTTTTCGAATATAAAGATAAATAAAACATAAAATAAAGATAGAGATACTTATGTAATTCATTGGTGGGAGTTTCAGATAAGGGCATGAAGATACTGTGTTCCTTCTGCATCTCTGCTTTCCTACTGCTTTAATCCAATCATTCTTACTCCTTTCCATGGCAAGCTGTATGTTCAGGTTTCACCGGCGTCAATGGCTACATCCCGTCCTCTCAGTGAAAATGGTCCAAATGTGCTGTCACCGCACGGCTAATCATCTGTCGGTTCTCGATCATGCTGGAATAAAATCCAGTGATTCTTTTGCGTCTGTCACTACGCCCAACACTCGCGAGTTTGAAGCTCGTCACACTCATCCCATCTCAGATCCTACTCGAAATACCATAGACAAGGTTTAGACTTTCCGGATCTTAGGAATGGCTGCCAATAATTCTAGCTTATACCACGAAGACTCTGATCTTTCAGAATGGAGGCTAAGAGATACGCGCTCGATCTAAGGTAGAACGGAAGTGGTTGTCAGGCACGCGTTCATAGGTGAGAATGATGATGAGTGTCACGGATCATCACATTCATCATGTTGAAGTGCAGCGAATATCTTAGAATAAGAATAAGCTAAATTGAATAGAAGAATAATAATAATTGCATTAATACTCGAGGAACAACAGAGCTCCACACCTTAATCTATGGTGTGTAGAAACTCCACCGTTGAAAATACATAAGAATAAGGTCCAGGAATGGCCGAATGGCCAGCCCCCTAAACGTGATCAAGAGATCAAAAGTGATACAAAGGTAGTCTCCAATGATCAAAAGATGATAACACAATAGTAAAAACTTATATTTATACTAAACTAGTTACTAGGGTTTACAGAAATAAGTCTAAGTGCAGAAATCCACTTTCGGGGCCCACTTTGGTGTGTGCTTAGGCTGAGTTTGAGCTTTACACGTGCTGAGGCTTCTCTTGGGGTTAAACGCCAAGTTGTAACATGTTTTTGGCGTTTAACTCTGGTTTGTGACGTGTTTCTGGCGTTTTACTCCAGAATGAGGCATGGAGCTGGCGTTGAACGCCAGTTCGCATCATCTAAACTCGAATAAAGAATGGACTATTATATATTGTTGGAAAGCCCTGGATGTCTACTTTTCAACGCAATTGAGAGCGCGCAGTTTGGAGTTCTTCAGCTCCAGAAAATCCATTTCGAGTGCAGGAAGGTTAGAATCCAACAGCATCAGCAGTCCTTTGTCAGCCTCCTATCAGACTTTTGCTCAGGTCCCTCAATTTTAGCCAAAAAATACCTGAAATCACAGTAAAACACACAAACTCATAGTAGAGTCCAGAAATGTAAATTTTGCATAAAAACTAATAAAAATATCCCTAAAAGTAGCTAGATCTTACTAAAAACTTCCTAAAAAATGCCAAAAAGTGTATAAATCATCCGCTCATCAGGTTCCCTTGAGAAATATTGGAGAAACAGCACAAGTCATCGAACTTACGGGCATACTCAGCAATAGTCATATCCCTTTGCCTTAGCTGTATAAGCTCCATCTACTTAGCATCATGTGCTGCTCTCTGAAAACACTTCTTACAGAATTCGTCCCTAAAGGTACCCCAAGGAATGTCACCTTCATTCTGTTGTAGCAATCGTTGTATCCCTTGCCACCAGTACTCAGCCTCTCTTTCAAGCATAAAAGTAGCAAAGTCCACATGTTGACCTTCCAGAACATGTTGTGCCTTCAAGGATCTTTCTATGCCATGAAACCAGTTATCAGCTTTAGTCGCTACAGTCGTACCTTTGAACTTTGCTAGATTAACTTTCAAGAAAGTAGCTAATGTCATAGGCCTATCATGGTTCATCATATCTCTTTCACCATTCTTACCGTTACGATCGGCGTTACGTTCACCATTACGTTCCCCAAAATAGTTAACTGCTCGAGTAGTAGCAGTCGCCGTTTCACGCACAGCCTCGACCATAGCGTGAATCGCAGCAAACAGATTATCATCATTTCGTGGTGGATTGTTAGCAGTAGCCCCTTCCTGATCGTTATGTCTTCATGGAGGCATCCTGATTCTGTTCACACCAAACAATTAATACCAAGGTGATCAATCTTAATACCTCAAGTTGGGCGTGAACATTATCAGAATGAAAGCACAAAGACAATCATGCAACACATATCACATGGATATCCTATAAGCATGAGACACACGACAGAGCATGCGATAAAGCATGATTCATTCCATTCTCCAGGCTCTAATAGGAAGGACCGCTCTGATACCAAATTGTAACGATCCAATTTTTAGTATGTCTAGATCATTCTAGAAATTGAGCGCTACCAACTTATCTTCCTAATTAGTATCTATTATTTATTATATGAGCCTGATTCGTTGTTAAAACATTGTTAATTTGCAGGGTAATTTTTTTTCAGAATGTTTGGATTAATAAACAAACAACACAATCATAAACAACCACACTTATATACATCTCAAGCAGTTAACAATATTCAGTTATCCAACCTTTATTAGAACATAGATCTTAGTTAGAATACCCCTACAAATAGCTAGGTAATATATATATATATATAGTCCCTAAGCTGGCACCTAGGCTAGCCTAGACTTTATACTCACCTAGTCCCTCTAAACTACTAAAGCGAGGGAAAGTATGTTCTAAGTCTTCAAAACTCAAGTCAGGTGGAACATCATAAAAAAAGGTAGATCATCATCTATTTCTCCTTTGCACAATCATACATTGCCATATGACGTTTCACTGGTACTTCATCAAGTAGCCACATAGCAGGAGTCTCGTACACAGGGTTTAGGTTAAAGTTCACATATAAACGGGGTGCAGACGTTGGCTGGTCTCACTGTATATACATATAACAAAGAATGAGATTCACCCTAGACTCAGAAGACTACCTAGAGCGGAATCTTCTTTGCGAACGATCATCAGTGAACTACAAAACGGTACTCATGCTTCCATCTGAAAGTGGAGAGAACGGGTAAGTACTGGGGAGTTCTTAGTAAGGTCAAGGTTATTAGTTAAGTTCATTAGTTCTGTGTTGTTTGGCAGTTGAATAGAAGAATATGGAGAAACAGTAAACTGAAGATACAAATAAATAGAGAAAATAGAAAAAATAGAAAGCAGAATACAAACAGAAGAATATAAGAAAATAAAAACACAGACACAGAGAATAGAGTACTGACGACCGGAATTCACTCCCCATATAAAATGAATCCGTTCTTTGGTAAGCGCACCAAATATCGTCAAGCAATAACCCACTAGGAGTGGGGTCGAATCCCACAGAGATTGGTCGATTGAGCAATTTTAATTGATGGGTGAATTAGTCAAGCTAATTAAGAGTGATTGTTGAGAACATAATTTTAAATTGGCAGAAATGTAAGGGGCTTAAAAGTAAAGAAAAGCAGTAAAGTGCAGAAAAGTAAATGGCAAGAATGTAAAATGCTGAAACATAAATGACTGAATAGTAAATGGAAAATGGGTAATAGAAGAAATCAAAGAAAGCTATAAAGAATAAGAATAGGGGGAATTCATTGGGATTAGGAGATATTGCTCTCTTTGGATTAAATTCAGCTCATCTCAACCTTAATCATGTAACTCATTGACCTCTTGGCAATCCTAATTGATTGAACCCAATCCCTTGGTGATTCAATCTCTTAAATCTTGATAATTAGCCAATTCCTTGGTCTAATTGCTCATGAAGAGAGATATGCTTGGTCCCTGATTATACCACACATCCTTATAGATCCAAATAATGGGTGGATTTCATGTGACCATATCCAATCCCAAAACCCAGATCTACTCAAGTATGAGAAGGGATTTCAAGCATGGTTCCATATTTTCTTTTCCATGGTTAGCATGAAACCTATTTTGCATTCAACCTCTTTTCCCAAGATGATTGAAAACTAGCATGAAGAACAAAATTTCTTCTAGCAAATCAAAGAGAAGATGAGAAGAAGAAATTCACTATCATTAATCCATCAAGTACAACAGAGTTCTCTCTCCCAATGAGAGGGAGTTTAGCTACTCATAGCTTAGAGAAAAGTACAAGAGATGGAGAAGATGAAGTGTAAAATTAAAGCTAAAGCTAACTATTCAATCCAACTTTCTAACCTACTTTCCAATCCAACCCCCTTTTCAGCACTTCTAGGGGTTATTTATACTACTCCTATCACTGGAATTAAGAAAATACAAAATAGAAAAGAAAATTACAACTGAAAGGAAAAGGAAAACTCATAAAATGAACCATGTGCTTGGCGTGTGACTGGCGTTTGAGTGGCGTGCCACGCCGAGCTTCTCAGCTTGGCTTGGCGCGCCACGCCTGGCTCCCCAAGTGGCACACTTTCTTCATCAACTAACCTGGCGTGCCACGCCTTCGAGCCCAAGTGGCACGCCCAGGGTCTCTCCTTTGCTCAGTTAGCCTGGCGTGCCACGCCTTCGAGCTCAAGTGGCACGCCCAGGCTTTTTCCTTTGCTCTTCTTCCCTGGAATCTTGAACTAACGTGGCACGCCCAGGTGTGGTGTGCCACGCCCATAATAAGCACTTCATCCTTCCTCTCTAGAAAATAACACTGGCGTGCCACACCCATAATAAGCCTTCATCTTTACCCTATGAAAAACAACACTGGTGTGCCACGCCCAGTAGGTAATAAGCCTTCATCTTTACTTTCTGAAAAACAACACTGGCGTGCCACGCCCATAGTAATGCATGGATGAGTCCCCCTGGTCTAGTGACTGGCATGCCACGCCTTATGTCTCAAGTGGCACGCCCAGTCTTCTTCTTCCTTGGGTGCTAGAGTTGGCGTGCCACGCCTTCGACATCAAGTGGCACGCCCAGTGTTGGTGTTGAGCTCCTTCAAAGCTTGGCGTGCCACGCCTTTGACATCAAGTGGCATGCCCAGTGTTGAGCCTTCAAGTTCTCTTTCTAGAGCAATGAACTGGCATGCCACGCCTTCGAGTTCAAGTGGCACGCCCATTGTGCATGAGAGGGTTGGCGTGCCATGCTCAGCTTAGCATGCCACGCCCCTTTTGTGGTCTCCAAAAGTACTCTCTGAAAAGTATAGTTGGCGTGCCACGCCTGGCCTTGGTGTGCCACGCCCATAGTAAAGTTCTTTGTCCCTTCTCTGGATTATATAACTGGCGTGCCATGCTTGGCCTTGGCATGCCATGCCCATTGTACTTCATCTCCCTGGCGTGCCATGCCCATAGTGAGCTCTATGGACTTCTTCTCTGGAAAATAATACTGGCGTGTCTCGCCTTCGATGTCAAGTGGCACACCCCTTAGAATTCTTTCACTTTGCCTTATGGAATTGTCAACTGGAGTGCCACGCCCTTTGGCTAGCGTGCCACGCCTATTCACTTTGATGGCGTTTGCACCAAGTAGCACGCCCAGCTCACACGCCCAGCATCCTTTTCTTGTTTCTTTCTTCTAGTGTTGCTCTTTTCTCTTTAAATTCAATAAAAACTCATTTCAAAGCAATGTACCATAATATTCACCATTTACTTATGAAATTGCATTGATTGAATGAGATTATGCTCTTTTCATGATCCTTTTAGATAAGAAAAAGAGGTAGATGATGCAAGTCATCAAGTACAAACAAAGGAAGCATACATTCACATAATAATTACATCAGAGAAAATGCACAACCAAGTATGATGCATGTCTGTCCTATGCAGGCCATGACATCACGTGTCAGTTTACACCCTGCAGCCCGACATTATCTAAGAACTAGTCCTAGATATGGCTTCATCTCCATAGGTGAACTTCGACCTACAAAAATGGCGCCCCTGTAAGTGAACTTCGGCTTACAGGAATAGTCTACACAACACAATATCTTTCTGTAGGTGAACTTCGGCCCACAGAAATGGCACCTTTGTAAGTGAATTTTGGCCTACAGAAATGGCGCCCATGTAAGTGAACTTCGGCTTACAGGAATAACAACTCTCTGTAGGTGAAATTCGGCCTACAGGAGCAACACCCTGAGGTACACAACTGATATCCACTTCAGGTGAACTTTGGCCTACACGAATAACAATTCTCTGTAGATGAACTTTGGCCTACAGGACCTCTAGGGATAACGGAAAAGTAGCAGATGAACATACAATAGAATATCATGCCACAAAGCTTAACTCTTTCTTTTTATACTCTTTTCCTCTATTCTCTTTGTCTCTTGATTCTGCACTTGTTATCTTCTTTATCATCTTTCCACAATCATAAATCAAGCATCACAACATCTCAGTGATCTCATTTCATAATTTTCTGTATATATTACAACATCACAACAATACATTTCTATATAGCTTTTAACTCCTTTTCTTTCTAACATGATTACAAGTTTCTAAATCTTGTTTCATTACCTTACATACTTTTATACCCTTTCTTATACATTTTCTTAGGTATGTAATAAAAAAAATTAGAACCGTAATTTTTAATATTTACACTTTGACTCCTCAACTTTTTATTAATCAAATTTTAACCCCAAACTTTTTAGTAATTATGATTTGATCCTAAAACCATCAAAACGAAACATTTTCTCATCCTTCCAAAAACCAAAAATATTTTCCCAAAAGTTCATCAGATTTCCACTTGATTTTCAACTAGTTTTTCAATCTTTTTGTTAACAAATTTTTACCTTATTTTTACCAAACCAATGAACAACGTTTCAGCCATCAAATACACATCAAATGTCATGAATTTCATGGCTGGAAAGCCACATTTTCTAGCAGCAGCAACAACAACTTTAGAACCATAAAAAACTTGATTTTCAAGCATTAAACAACAAGATCTTATGATCAAACCATCACACAAACACTCAAAATCAAGTCTTAAGCGATAAGATCTGATTTGACACTTCAAGAACACAGTCAATCATTGATTAATTTACCAAACCTTACCTCCTTTGCAGCTGCCAAGAACTGAACAAAGAACAAGCTTCCAAGAGCACTTTTACGCCTAATTTAACATCAAAAACAACTTTAGAACCATATGAACCATGAAGGCTGAAGCTTCATGATGATGAAAAGAAGGTTTTGCTTGCCTTAAGGCATCTAGAAATCACATTTTCTTAGAGCCTATGGTGATTGAACAAGAGATCTTAAGAGAAAACATGACGAAAACATCATTTGCTTGATTTCTCCATCATGGCCAAAACTTCAAGGAGGAGGAGCGGCCATCATACCTTGATTTACTCCATGAAAATTGACATAGAAAAGAAAAGGAAAAAGAAGTGAACATTGATGGGTGAAAAACGATCCAACACAAAACTCACTGGTAAGTGTACCGGGTCGTATCAAGTAGTAATAACTCACTTGAGTGAATTGTGTGAAGTGTAACCAACAGAAAGGAAATTGCAAGGAATTTAAATTGCAGGAAGTAAATTGCGGTGAAAGTAAAGAGCAGAATGTAAATTAGCTGAAGCTTGAATGACAAGGAAAGTAAAATTGCAGCAGATCTCACTTGCAGGAAGTAAATTGACAAAATCTTAAAGAACAAGAAATGTAAATTGCATCAAATGTAAAGGGGGCTGGGTGCTGAAAATTAAAGGAAGCAATAGATGGATCAATCAAAACAATTGCAGAAAATGTAAATGTGCAGGAAAGTAAATCAAGCTCAATGTAAATGTCAAATTGCAGAAGAAGAGAATTGCTCAGAATTGCAGGAAGAATCAGATCAGATTTGAATTAAGAACAGAAACGTAAAGTTGCAGAGAAGGAGAAGTGTAGAAGAGTAAATCAAGCTCAATGAAAATGAAACTGTGAAATTGAATTGCAATCTTTGAAATGTAAAAGTACAGAAAAATTAAAAGTGTTTCAAAGAAGGCTTTCTATTCTATCCTACTCATATTGCTCTAGCAGAGCCAGCCTCCTTTCTAAAATGAAAATGATGCCTTATATAGACTTTACAAAAATAGAAATGAAATTGAAATTAAAAACAAATTACAATTAAATGAAATTCCTATTCTAACTTGTTCTTGTGCCTTTGAGTAATGATGTGGGCCTTGCTTGCTTTGGATTTGAAGAGAGATGGATCCGATTGGTCTTGGTTCAATTGGTTTAGAACATAGGTCAAGGTTGCTTGGTTCAAGTTGGTTTGAGACATGGGACAGCTCCCAGTTCCATGCTAGGTTAACTCAGGCAGCGCAGCACTCAATTTTAGCTTGTCCCAGGCTTCCTTATGTGCAATTTCCTTCTAGGGGTGTGCATGGTTCAGTTTTTCTATAAACTGAACTGAAACTGCACTAAACCATTTTAAATGGTTTAAAAACTGAACCAAACTGCTTTGTCACATATGAAACTGGTTCTAAACCAGTTTATAATACAGTGCACCAGTTTAAACCAGTTCATAAAAATAAAACTAGTTTTAATTAAAAAAACCAGTTTAAACTGGTTTATAGGCTAAAACTAGTTTTCACACTCTCCTTCTTTCTTTCCCTCTCTCTCTCCCCTCTCTCTCCCCACTCTGTCTCTCCCCACTCTCTCTCTCCCCTCTCACTCTCTCTCTCCTCTCCCTTTCTCTCTCTCTCTCTCCCTCTCTCTCTCTCTCTCTCTCTCTCTCTCTTCCTCTCTCTATCTCTCTCTCTTCCACTCTCTCTCTCTCCTTTTCCTCTTTTGCTCTCTCTCTCTCTCTTCTTCCCTCACTCTCTCCTTCTCCCCTCTCTCTCCTTTCTCTCTTTTTTCTCTCTCTTCTCCTCTCCATCTCTCTCCTTTCTCTCTTTCTTTCTCTATCTTCTTCTCTCCCTTTCTCCCACTCCTTTCTCTCTCTTCCTCCTCTCTATTTTTCGTTTCCCTCTCTCTCCCCTTCCCCTCTTTCTCCCCTCCCCTCTCTTTGTCTTCCTCTCTCTCTCCCTCTCTCTCTCCCTCTTCTCTCTCCCTCTCTCTTTCTCTCTCCCTTTTCTCCCTCTCTATCCCTTTCTCTCATTCTCTCTCTCCCCTATTCCTCTTCCTCTCTCTCTCTCCTTTCCTCTCCCCCTCTCTCTCTTTCCCCCTCTCTCTCTCTTTCTCTCCCTCTCTTTCCGTCCTCTCTCCCTCTCTCCTTCTCCAAAATTAATTTTACATACTCTTTCTTTCTCTTTCTCTCTCTCTCTCTTTCTCTCTTTCTCTCTCCTTCCCCTCTTCTTCTCTTTCTCTTCTTTGCTCCCTCTCTCTCCCTCCTCTCTCTTCCTCTTCTCTCTCGCTCCCCTTCTTTCTCCCCCTCCCTCTCTTTGTCTTCCTCACTCTCTCTCCACCTTTTCCTTTTCTCTCTCTTCCCCTCTCTCTCCCTATCTCCATCTCTCTCTCACTCCGCTCTCTCTCTCTCCCCTGCCCCTCTTTCTTCCCCTCCCCTTTCTTTCGCTCTCCTTTTCTCCCTCTCTATCCCTTTCTCTCATTTTTCTCTCTCCCTTATCCCTCTCTCTCTTTCTCTCTCTCTCCTTCTCTCCATCTCTCTCAATTTTTCTCTCTCTCTCTTCCTCCTTCTCTCTTTTCTTGTGCTCTTTTTCCCCTTTTCTTCTCTCTCTTCCTCTCTCTCCTCCTCCTCCTCCTCTCTCTCCTCCTTCTCTCTCTTATTTTGGAGAAAAGAGAAAGAGAAAGAGAAGAGGGATATAAAGTGAGAAAAGGATGAGAGAGAAAGAAAGAAGAGAGAAAGAAAGGAGAGAAAGAGAATAAGGAGAGAGATGAAGGAGAAAAAAGAGAGAGAAAAGGATAGAGAAAGAAGGGAATGAGAGAGAGAGAAAAGGAGAGAGAAATAAGGGAAGGAGAGAGAGAAAAATAGAAAAGAGAAAGAAAAATGAGAGAGAAAGAGGATGAGAGAGGGGAGGTGGAGAGAGGGCAGAAAGGAGTTAGAGAGAGAGAGGGAGAGAGAGAGAGAGAGAAGGAGAGGAAGAGAGAGAAAAAGAGGGAGACAAATAGGAGGGTGAGAGATAGAAAGAGAGAGAGAGAGAGATAAAGAAGGGAGAGAAGAAAGAAAGGGAAGAGAGAGAGAGAGAAGGGAGAGAGGAGGGGGAGAAAGAGGAGAAGAAGAGAGAGAGAAGAGAGAGAGAGAAGAGAGAGAGAGAGAGAGAGAGAGAGAGAAGGGAGAAAGAGAAAGAAAGAGTATGTAAAATTAATTTTGGAGTTTAAATAAAACCAGTTTTAATTTGGTTTAAAACTAAACTGAACCATAAAAACTGGTTTTTAATAAACTGATTTTTCATAAAAACTATGGTTTCAGTTTAGTTTTTTATTTAAAAAAACTGGTTTATTTAAAACAGTTTCAGTTCAGTTTCAATTCAGTTCAGTGAAACCAGTTTTTTTGCACGCCCCTATTTCTTTGCAAGTATAGCGCTCAGTGAAGTAAAGGAACGCAACATCCCTTTGTTTTGGAGTGAGCTCCACTTTCGAACCCTGGCTCCATCATCTAGCCAATTTCTTCATGAGGAGTAGCACTCCTCTTTGTTCCTCAAGTGCTTGGTTCGAAACTTGGTGGCTTCACTAACAAATATTTATCCTTGTATTTTCTTTTGCCAAACCCCGATAAAGTTAACTTAGTTAACTTAGCGCTCTCTCTTTGAGCGCTGATGCCTTGCTTCTTGCGCTGATGTCTTGCTTCTTTGGCTCCCTTGGTGCGCGTTGCTTTTCCTTGGCCTAGCAATAATGTAGCACTCGGTTATTAAAGCCAACGCAGCACTACTAGCTTTGGCTTACTTGGATGCTCCCTTGCTTCATATTGCAACGTTACATGCATTTTATTCACGTTGGCACTAATGATTTAATGGTTTTATTCATGCACTTTATTAACGCCTCATTGATATTAATAATGTTACATGCATCCTTTCATGAATGCCAATGTAACGTTCATTTATTTCATTGGCTTTACTAATCAAATATTTCATGCATGCATTCATTTCATTTAACGCCTTCATTCATTAGCATTAGTAAATTAATTGTTTCATGCATGCATGCTTTCATTATATTGTTACGTTTAATTAGTAATGCCAATTACTTAACATAGCATTCATTTATTTCATTCATTTGGCATTATTAATTAAATGTTTCATGCATGCATAAACATTAATACATGCTAATTCATGATAATGCATAAAGCATTAGTAATTAAATGCATGCATGCTATATTAGTTAGTAATGCCATTTTAGCGTGCATTCATGGATTGGCGTTAATTAAATGCATGCATAAATGATTAATGCATGCCATGGCTTCATAGTCATGGGTCACGCTTTTAAAAGCGTGGCCTAAGATTTTAAAATGTGCTCAATTTTCAAAGTGTGCCTAAATTTTTCTTTTCTTTTTTTTAGCTTATTTTGTGCTATTTTGCTTCTTTTTTCACTTATTTCCTACAAAATTTATAAAATTAAAAGATCAAGAAAATACATCATTTAAGCACAAAAGAATGCAATATTTAAGCACTAATTATTAATTTCTTGTATGAAAAAGCATAGAAAAACATGACATGATGACATGTCATCAAACACTTTGGCCGGATTAGATTTTTGATAGGGTTTTTGTTTGAGAAAGAACGGAGTTTGAAGCTCAGGTGTTCATGAAAGTCTAATGGAAGTTCTTTCACTTTCTCTCATGATGATTTTCGAATTCTAACTTGTTTAGAAAGTAAAAATAATAGTAATGATGATACATGAGAGAACGTGGGTTTATGATAGGCATTATCCTAAAGTTTGGTGTAAGAATATCTCAAGAAAGTAAGGATAATTACTAAAGTTAAATGTATTAGAATACCAATATTTCTTACTTTTTTCTTAAGAAACCTTTGCTTGGAGAGCAAGAAAGGAAACATATGGTGGCTAACTCTAGGAGAGTCATGTGTCACTGGGTGCTGACTCATCAGAGTTTAATAATAAAATATCATTCTGAAGATAATTACTAAAACTAAATACATCAAATTATACTACTAAAGGATAAGCATGAGCTTTACTAGTATAAATGATACTACTAACATGATAATCATGAGAATAAAAGATATATGATAAAGTTATTACCATTGCTAAGTTCATCTAAGAATGCCGGTATTATCCATTACCGGTAGATTTCTATCTCAGTTATTATATTATTAAGCATAGATCAACATTAACCACATCAGAGAAAATAATAATATAATATTCTAAATAAAATAATAATGTATGAATATTATATTAATATAATTTTTCTCTCAAAATTTAGGACCGACTCGTCCAAATGAGACTAACCATAAAAATCAGAATTTTAAAATTCAGGTCCGAAGTGACTCAAAAATGCAACTTTTTGTAACGTGCTTGCTTAGATCAGGAGAGGTGTATGGTGCAGTCAAGCTGCTGACTCAGCAGATTGATGACATAGTATCTGTGTGATGGAGGTGCTTATATGTACTAAAATTTCTAAAAATTTCATAAAAGTTCCGTTTGATCTCGAAAAAGCGCCGTTTCTTCGAGGCTATGCCGTTACATAATAGGAGTCAGTTATTATTTTCAACGAGTAGGACTTTAGGACATCGTCGTCTTGCCCAACCTCTATGAGGTCGGATAGGGTCGTTGGGACACTTTCATGCTAACTAGGTCTTACTTGTTTTGGGCCTGATTATATTTTGGGTCAGGGTATAAATAAATCTCTATACAAATTATTTAAATTTGTCAAAGTTAAATAACTTCAACTGTAAAAATAAACTTATTTAAAAATAATTTCATTATATTTATACCTTTATAATAGATATCATTTTGATATCAACATATTTTCAATAATCAATATATTTTTTATTTTGCTATTAGTAAATAATTTAAATATATAATTAGTTAACAAAAATTATTTTTTATATAAAGACAGACAAATATTTAGTATATAAATGATGTTATTGATAAAAATAAACTCTTGGTCTTACAATTTATAATGAACCTATAAATCCAATATTATAATTTTCAGTCTCGTTATACATCTAAGTGTTTTTTTCAATCAAGTCCAATCAAGTTGGCTCAAATACAATATAAACAACTCAAACAAGGTGCGCATGAATCACACACTTTGTTTTCTTTACGTTTCTTTTTCTTCTTTGCATGTTTCTTTCTCATCATCATTCTTTTATGACTGCTATTGTTGCTCTATTTTTTTTCTCCTCTTCTTCCTCGTAGTTTTGCATTATTATGCATTTTTTTCATCTTTTTTTATTTTTTTATTCTTGTTAGGAGGGTGAATTATGAAAGGGTGAAACAAGAAGAAAAAGATGAATAAGAAAAAAAAAGATGATGATGATGAGAAAGAAGAAGAGAAGGAGGAGTTTTGAATTATGCATAATTTATCAAAAAATGACACCGTAACATTTTAACCATGATACAAAAAGTTTTTTAATTTTATCAAAAAAATTTCTTAACAATAACACAGGTTCTTGTTAAGTGGGTGAAACAACAATTATAAGAATGTGAAACAAGACGATGATAATGATGATGATGATGATGATGATGATGATGTTGATGAAGAAAAATTTTGAATGGTGTAGAATTTATCAGAAAATTAGCATAGAAAATTTTTAACTGTAACATATAAAATTTCGTAATTTTGACACCGAAATTTCTTAACAGTGACAAAAAAATTTTTTTAACCGTATCATTTTCAACTAAATGATGTACTTTTCTTATAATTGAACTAGTTGGGTGGTATTTAATCCATATATAAGAAGTTTAGTTATTTCTGTGTCTTTTATAACGAACAAATGTATTTTTATTCTAAAACACATTTGAATATATTTTGTTAGTTGAGTTAAAATTTGGCCTTGTGATTCTTTAAGGATTTTGTTATCATTAAACTAATTGTGTGATATTTAATTAAGAAGAAAAAGATGATGATGATGGTGGTGGTGGTGGTGGTGATATGAATATATTTTGTTAGTTGCATTAAAATTTGGACTTATGATTCTTTAAAGATTTTGTGTGTCATATACAAAAAATTTCTGTGTCATTTTTAACTAAATGATATGTTTTGTTATCATTGAATTTGTGGTATTGAACTAATATATAAGAGATTTAGCCATTCATGTATCATTTGAAATAATTTGATGTATTTTGTTGATTGAGTGAGTCGATTTTAGATTTTGTAGTCTGTTAAATATTTTTGTGTCATTTACCTAAAATTCTTGTGTCACTCATAAAAAATAGTGTCATTTATAACTAAATGGTGTGTTTTTGTTATCATTAAATTAATTGTGTGATATTTAATTAAGAAGAAGAAGATGATGGTGGTGGTGGTGGTGATATAAAAGAGAAGGAAGAAAAAAAGAAGAGAAGAAATTAAATGAGATAAAAAGGAGGAGGAGGAGGATGAGGAAGTGGTGGTGGTAACAGTGACGACAACGACAATAACGAAAGAGGATGATAAGGAAAAAAAGAAGAAGAAGGTAAAAAAAAAGTTGAAACAGGAAGTGCAAGTAAGAAGAATAAGAAGCACGTAAAAAGAAAAAAAACGCATACATAATAATTTAATTGCGAGTAAAGACCCAATCCAGTCCTTGTCCATTTTCACGAAAGACAATGCGATCCCTGTCCAAAAAAAATGGACACTTCAGTCCTCAATATTTTTATGTTGGGACAATACGATCTTTCTGTTAAAAAATTTATTAAATAATAACAAAAATTAATTTTGGGGGGAGGTTTATTTGTATTTAAAACCTTCAGAAAGTTCTTTTCAACAATATAACCAATTACCAAGGTTGCAAGAACCGGACCCGTCAATAATTCGACCAGGGTTTAACCGGTTTAATTAACTATTAAATAAAATTATTAAATTTTAAATATATAATTTCAAATATTTAAAAAATATCATCAATCATCAATAAAGTTATTTTAGAAAATTTAACATAACACCAACTATCATCAAAATTTATCAAAATTCAAGAGAGCAGTAAAACACCATAACAAAATTATGCCAGATTTCTTGAAATCAACCATCAACAATTATTCAATTAACACACTTAACAGTTAACACAGAGACAGCAACAAGCCAACAACACTATTCTCCCCTAAGTTCTCGCAAGTAATCAGTAATCCTCATCAATCAGCAACAAAAGTATAAAACAAGAAAATCTTTAAAAATAATTTTCTATAATTCAAAAATAGAAAAAATCAGAGAATCCAGAAACCAAAATTACACAATTAATCCAAACTCGGCCATCATACCACCATCAACACTAATTCAGAAGTAAAAGAAATAGCAACCAAGAATCAAATTTCAGTAACTCAATAAAATTAATAAAATAAGCAACCATAAATTGAAGCAAACATAGATTTGAATCATTAAAATACAGAAACTCAAATTCATAGAAATTAACAAAAAAAATTGAAGCAGAGTTACAGACGACAGAAGAATCAATCTGACATCAAAGGAAGAACGAAACAGGTGGTGAGGAAAGAACGAAACTCAACTACCGGCAAGGGAGGAACGACGAGACAGAGACAAGGATCGAGCAAGTCCACGACGACAACCGACCACACTTCAATCTGCAAGTCCACGACGAAGAAGACGAAGAAAATGTAGTGAAGACGGCCACGAGTTTCGATCTGCAAGTGTTAAGGCCACGACGTGGAGGAGAAGAGAATGGACGGCCAAGAGCTTTGAGCTAACCCTCTGTTTATCACTACTGGCAGTGAGACACCCTTTGGCTGACAAGAAGAGAGCTTTGAGCTAACCCTCTGTTTATCACTACTGGTAGTGGAAACTAGGTATTCATATGATCCATTTTCTTTTTTTTTTAATTATAAATTTAAAAACTGTTAAAAAATTGACCGGTTTTATCAGTTTACCGGTTAACCGTCGGTTTGACCGATTTTTTCACTATTTTTTGCCAGACAGTTCTCCACATCAATCGAATCGACTAAAGGACCGGTTCTCGATTAATCCGGTCGAACCGACCGGTCCGGTTCGACTTTCAGAACACTGCCAATTACTACCACTATTACCACTACTTTTTTTCATTCTCATTGGTATGATTCCTACCTCTATTATTTTTATTGTGTAACCAATTACTATCCTCATTATTATCCTCTACTGTCATCATCACCAATACCAATATTATCAACATTAAAGTTCTCTTCTTTCATTTCTTATTCGATGTTATCTTTTTCCTTTGAAAGGTATTGTACTACAATTACTTTTTTGTTGCGGTATCATTTTTATCAATGGTTTTTCTTCACTTAACCACCATTGGTGAAGGAATTTTTTAAAAACAAACTTATTAATAGTTTGTAGAGGTTTAAAACCCCAAAAAATACAAATAAAGCCCCACAAAACTAATTTTTGTTATTATTTAACGGATTTTTTAACCGAGTGACTGTATTGTCCCAAAATAAAAAGGTTGATGGTCGAAGTATCTCTTTTTTTCTGACAGAGATTACTTTGTCTTTCGTGAAAATGGACAAGGATTGGATGATGTGTTTACTCTTTAATTGGACTTAGTTAAAAAATTATTTGGTTGTGTAATTTTTGTGAATAATTTTTCATAACATTTAGTTTCTTTCTCTCAAGGATTTATGTCTATTAAAAAAATTCAATAATTTATTTGATATTTTTGTGTTTGAAAATCTAGTAGTGTCTTGCAAAATTAAGCTATCCTTTTGTTCTTGGTTTAATGGTTTTTTTACTGTGTGCTGGGCTGTGCTGCGTAATTAACGTCTGATCATCACTCGAAGGGTTTCTTAGATTATCTGAACGGTCCATAATGATGATACAGGCACCACGTGAGTACAGCCAAGTAAAGTGTCCAATCACAGCCTCTATTCTTCCAACACAATTTTTCATTTTTCTTACCAAAAAAGACAAATCCTGATTTTGACACATAAAATAATAACCCTATACTTGGTATGTTAGTTATAAGTTATAACTTAACTTAAACCTAGAAAAACGGTTTAGCTGTAAAGCATTGATTGATGATAAAAACTCTAAGAAGCTTCGGCATTAAATAATACGTGTCAAATTTTTATTTGTAAATTTCTATGAAATACGTCGGCGTTGCATTTTAATAAGTCCCACTAATTTGTTAAGGATATTAAAAAGCCTTTTGGAGACGGTATAAACAAATTTTATACAGATAAATTAATTATATATTATTATATTAGTAAAAGTAATTAATTTTAAATTTATTATTTAAGAAATTATCTAAATATATAAATTTAGCACATAATTATGTAAACTTTTTACACTATTACTATATTAAAATTAAAATATAGAAAAAGATTTAAATAAAAAGTTAATTATTAAAATTTTCATACATTTATTATATTAAAATTCATTTTTTTATTAACTAAAATTCTCAAAATACTCCATAACCAAATTCTTAAAAGAAAAAAAAAATTGAGTCAAGAGAGTAGAGGTTTAGAAAAGGAAAGAAAGAAATAAATTAAAATAAATGTGAGCAAAAATGAAAGAATCACTGCCAACTTTTTTTCTGTATCTAGGACCCTCATGCAACTAACACCATGATTTTCCTGACATCTTATCTTTTCTCTCTTCTTTTCTGTTTACCTTTTTTTTTCCCTTGTATCATATGAGTATTACACTCATCATAAGAGTTAAACATTATTCCACGTCCAAACACGGAAAATACACGTCCAATATTTGCTTCCTTTGTTTCTCTAAAAAAAATGTGTTTACCTCAAAATAAAAATATATCTTTATTATCAAGAAATTTATGTATTTATTGTAAAAAAAATATTATTTTACTTTCTATGTTTCTCTTAAAAAATTTGTGCGTTTAACTTTAAAAAAATTCTATATTTATCATCAAATATTTTTTTATGCATTTCTTTTTTCTTCATCTACATATTTTTGCTATTTTTATTTCTTATTCTTTTTCTTAAAGAGTTTTTAAAAATACAGAAGTAAACAAAGAAATTTAAAAAATATATATATAATAAAAAAGATAAGATATAAAAGGAGGAGAATAAAGAAAAGACATAAAAAAAACACAAAAAAAAGAGGAGAAGAAGAAGACTATATAAAAGGAGACAAAAAAGAAAAAAGAAAGAAAAAATAAAAAACTGAGTGTGTGAGTTAGAAAAGAAAAGAAAATAGTTAAAAATATTTTGTTACACTTGGTTAAAAGTATTACTTAGTCACCCAATATTTGTGTGATTCAGAATATTGAAATTTGAAACATTTACGTATGTATATTAAATTACTAACTTACATTATGAACACTCTCTTCATAGCAGGTGTTCAAATCCAAATTGATCTAAATTAAATCGTTCATTCAAAAATCAATTAAAATCATACTAATTTGGATTTGATTGGATTCTATTTTTTACAAACCGTTGGATCGGATCGAATTTCGGATCTACTTTTCATAACCGATCCAATCCAATCCAAATCGTATAATGTGCTATAATATTATTATTTTATTTTATATTTACAATTATACTTATAACATGTTCAATTTTTTATAGATTTTTATATTATTCATATATTATTGTTATTTAATAAATATTTTATGTTCAAAATGTTATTTATTTATTTATTTTAACTAATCTATAATTTTATTTCTATCATTATGTTATCGTTGGATTTTTAAGATATTGTTGAGATTTGTTATGTCATTGTTGATTATTTAAAATTTGATGTTGAGACTTGTTATATGTATTTATTTTTTTAATTTATAAAACGCAAATCCAATCCAGTCCAAACCGCCTGAAATTGGATCAGATCGGATCGAATTTTTTTTTAACAGCATCCAATCCAAACCGCACCGCAAGTAAAATTAGTGTTCGGATCGGATGAGTTTTTGACTCAAAACCGATCCAAACCGCACCGCAAACACCCATACTTCGCCACCAATTGTAAGTAGATTCCCAAATATAAAATAAATTAAAGTATAATATAACAAAATAAATTAAAATAAATTTTATAAGAGAAGGTTAATTAAATATAAAATAAATTAAAATATAATATAACAAAAAATTAATAAAATATACTTTATAACATATTTATCAAAGAAATAATTATATTATATAAAAATTAATATTCAACTATATACTTTATGATTTTGGTATTTTTAAACTTGTTCAACGATTATGGAACCAAAATTATCAAATATCATCTCTGAAGTGAATTTTGAAGCAATCTCCTCTTTAATATATACAATCATATAATTTGTTAAAAATTTATCTTTCATCTTGTTTCGAAACCTTTTTTTAATAATTTTCATAGCTGAAAAAGTCAGTTCAGTTGTTGCTGTTGTCACAGAAAGAATCAAAACAAGACAAATTAATTTATCAATTAAATGATAGATATTTGATTTTTCTGTTGATGCCAGGACATCTAGGCCAGTTTCACTGACCTTTTCTTTACTGTTTTAGGGTAGTTTCATGCATTTTCTTAGTGAATAAGGCAAGTTTTGGATGAAATTACACTTACACCTTGATTTAAGCAACTTTTGTGAACTTTGCATAATTTCATGAGTATTTTGCTAGAATTGCATGATAAATTGATGATGCATAATCTCATGACTTTGGCTAGAGCTTTGATGCACTTTAATTGCTTATTTTCAGGGCAAAGGAAGCAAGGAAGAACCACGTTAGTATTCACATTAACCTAGTTAACGTGAATACTAATGTGGAATGGTAAAACTTGCAACGTTAATGAGAAAAGTGATCACCAATAACGCCTGCGAAGCCATCCAAAGCTCACGTTACTTGCCACGTTAACTAAGTTAACGTGGTGGTTAACGTAGAAGAAAAAGGAACTCCAACGTTAAGAGAAAACGTGAACACCACTAACGTTGGAGAACTTGGCAATGATCCACGTTAAGAGTCACGTTAACTTAGTTAACGTGAACTCTAACGTGAAAGAGAAAAACAAAAGCCAACGTTAGTGACACTCACTTTGGTCACTAACGTTGGACCAACTAGCATTGCCTACGTTAACTTTCACGTTAAGACTATTAACGTGAAAGTTAACGTGGAGTTGAGATAAAAAAGCCAACGTTAGTGAGACTCACTTTTGTCACTAACGTTGGAAGATGGCCTCACTACTACGTTAAGAGCCACATTAACTTAGTTAACGTGAGTTCCAATGTAGAGAATGTGGCATTTGGAGCGTTAGTGACAAAGGTGAGTGTCACTAACGCTCTCGAAGGTGGATCACACCTACGTTAAGAGTCACGTTAGCTATACTAACGTGGACTCTAATGTAGGAACAAAGGGGCACTAAGCAACGTTAATGGGAAAAGTGATTCCCATTAACGTTTGCGAAGGGGTACAAGCCAACGTTATTGGGAAAAGTGAGTCCCAATAACGTTGGCCAAAATTTGAGAAAGCAACGTTAGTGGTCACGTTAAGACCACTAACGTTGGATTTAACGTGGATATATGAAGGTGGAACGTTAGTGGAAAAAGTGAATGCCACTAACATTCTCGAACCCACAATGGCAATCAACGTTAAATCTTACCAAATATCCAAAGCCTAATTCATATTTCTCTGCAAGTTGGGCCCACTAAAGATGAGAACTGCTTCAACCCAAGATCCAAAGCCCACATCCAAGACTTGAAGAACTCACTAGAAGATCAAGAGGAGTAGTATATATAGGAGTAGTTTTGAACTATAGAGAAGCTTGGCACTTTTGGGAACTACTCTCTCTAGATTTACTTTTCTGCACTTTTAGCATGGATTCTTCTTTTCTGCCAATTTTCATTTCTAGAGCTATGAACAACTAAACCCCTTTCATTGGGTTAGGGAGCTCTGTTGTAATTTGATGGATCAATTATAGTTTTCATTCTTCTTCTTCTTTCTTTTCTCTTGATCTTACTAGAAAGCTTTCAATCTTCATTCAATTGGTTAGTTTTCTTGGAAAAGAAACTCTCCATAATTGGATCTCCTTTGAGCCTTGGAAAAGGGATGAGGAGATCATGCTAGAAATGCTTTCTCATATTAGACCAAATTGGGGTCTGGGCGGATATAGTGACATGTAATCCTCCCAACACTTTGATTTGGAAATACATGTGGTATAATTAGTGACCACACTTCATCTCTTCCCATGAGCAATTAAATCAAGTAATTGGGCAATTGTTCAAGTTTAGAGAGATTAGATTGCCAAGGAATTGGGATCCAATCACTTAAGATTGCCAAGGAGATCAATGAATGCATTGATTGAGGAAGAGATGAGAATGAACTTGATCCGGAGAATGCAATATCTCTTGAACCCAATGATTTCCCCATTTCTGATCTTACCCATTCTCTTTACTTTCTGCCATTTATTTTCATGCTCATTACCCCAAATCCCCATTTAAGATTCTGCACTTTAATTTCTGTTATTTACTTTCCAACCATTTAAATTTCTGCATCTCAATCTAAATTCTGTTTAGCTCAACTAGTATATTCTTCTAACTAAAGTTGCTTGACCAATCAATCCTTGTGGGATTCGATCTCACTTTATTGTGAGTTTTACTTGATGACAATTCGGTATACTTGCCGAAGGAAAATTTGTTGAGAGATAAGTTTTCATGCATCATCTATCTCTGTCAATTTTTGACACAGTTCAGCAATAGTAGACAAATTCTGAAAATTTGGAACTTTAACCACATCAAGTTCATAATGTTGTAACTCATAATTCAGTTGAATCTTCTCTTGCTCAGAAAAATCTAAAGAATAGAAATTTTTTTCAAGATTGCATATGTTAGGATCTAAAGATGTACTCAATATGAGGAGCTTAGATGCTTGCTCACTAAATCTACTATTTAGCTCTTTCAATTGAAAATCTATCATGCTAGTAAAAATGTCAACACGGTAGTGGTGTTTAACAGTGACAACATCTTTTTTACGATGAGACCAAATTATGTCACTAAAAGAAGTACCCATATCAGGTATTTGAATAGCAAAATCATTGTAGAAAGAACTAACTTTCTCCAAAAGCACTCCCCAGCTACCATCTCTTAACTGTTGAATTAATGAATTTGTACTAGAAACCAGATGCATAGCATTCAAAATGTCTTGAGATTTTTGTTGCAATGCTTGACAAAGTTAATCAGTGATTCCCTTGATTTCTTTCCTCATATGCAATATAAAAACAAAATCAAATGATAATAAATATTTAAGAGTATAAGTAGCATCACCACGTTAAGAATATGTAGATCCATTAGTAGCCAAATCTTCCAGAATTGAAATTGTTGTTCCAAACATACGTAAAAGGCTATAAATTGAGTTAAAGTGAGAGCTTCACCTGATATCTCCAGATCTTTTTAATATGCCAATTTAATTAGTTCCCTTCCTATTTTAATTTGATTATTTATAATTAAATGAAAAATTTTAGTTGCATAAGCAAATTGTAATTTATCATTGTGTTTGCCAGAAGAGCACACAACATTGATAATATTACTCAAACTTCGAAAAAAAAAGCATGAATATCAACAACTTTTTTAGCTGCAGCAACAAGAGCTAGCTGAAATTGATGAGCAAAGCAATGAACATAATATGTATAAGAACATTCTTGAATAATTAAAGCTTGTAACCCTTTCCACTCTCCACGCACATTACTAGCCCTGTCATATCCTTGACCTCGAACATTTTAAATGTTGAGATTGTGATGAGATAATACAAAAAAAAATCTCTTGTTTAAGAGTAGCAGAAGTAGTATCTTTGACATGAACAACATCTATTAGTCTTTTTTTGACAAATTCATGCTTATCAACAAATCTAACAACAAGTTTCATTTGTTCTCTTTTAGATTCATCTCTAACTTCATCAACAATCAAACATAAGTTTGCATCACCAATCTCATTGCAAATTTTATTTTGCACCTTTTCAGCCAAAACATGTAAAATTTTCTCTTGAATAGAAAGCGATGTCTATATTACATTTTGAGGAGCATTCTCCAAGACAAATGCATCTACTTTTTTATTGTAAGAAGATAAAAAATTTAACATTTCAAAAATATTTTCTCAATTTGGAGACTCATGACTCTCGTTGTGTCCCCTAAAAGCACAAACTTAAACGTTAACCATCTGACAGTATTAATAGAGGTCTTAAGATGCAATCCATTACTTAAAACTTGTTGTGAGCTTTACTTAGTCAATACTTTGTCAATGTGACATAACTGGTTAAGAAAATTTTTACAAGACTTAACAGCAATATTTTGTGAAAAATTAAGAGATTTATCCACATGAGATAAAAATGTATAATTCTTTCCATTATTTACTTTTTTCCAATTGCGAAATTCTCCTGATGTGAATGGACTTGATTTTCTAGAAAATAAAAAATAACATGGAAGACAAAATACAGCATCCACTTCTGGTGAATATTCTAGCCAAGAAAAATTCTTAAACCAATGAGTTTTGAAATGACGAGGAAGACTTTCAAGACCAAAAAGAGGGTACTCATCCATGATAAATTGATATGGTTCAAACTTTATATATACCCTACGGATTTCATCTTATTGATTGATAGGATAATTCCAAATTTGTGGATGCTTTCCGGGATCATGCGTTAATATATCAATATCAACAAGTTGTGTCACAGGGTATATCTTAGGTTGTTTAATAATATTTTGATCATTACAAAGAATCTGAAGCTGAATTTTGTTCATCATATATTATAACACTCTAATATTCAAATCTTTATACTCGAGCCATAAGTCAATGATATTATGGTGGTACAATGCTCAGGTAGATTTTTAATACATAATTATAAGTATAATTGAAAGAAGTATTAATCGAGAAGTCTGAAAAGAGTAAGCATAAAATCGCGATATCGTATCACTCACGTATCGACAACTAAAAGATGAAGCGTGAAGTCAAAAGCGATATACAGATAAAGGCATAAAGGAGATTAAGAGAAGGACAGTATATGGATATATAACATAAGTAAATAGCTACTAGTCGTGACCTACGAAGTTTAGGCCGGCTAGGGTACAATATAATAGTAGTTGACAACAGTATCTCCTAATCTCTCCCAAAGAAACATAAGAGCCTCTATAGGCAAGTTCAAAAGAGTTCAATACATAATATAAGTTTTTCAAAATAAAGGTGGAGAGATTCTAAGCAAAATATAAAGTGAAGAATATAAAGATCTTCGCAATCTCTTAGATGAACCGCAGCTCACTTCTAAGCACTTGGACCTATATCTGAAAAACCAAAGATATATATGGAATGAGAACCCCCAACCCATGGGTTTCCAGTACGGTAAAAGTGTCAAATAAATACAATGCATTGTAATAAAAACTCACTAAGCATCCTAAACTTCTGTTCACCGAATATTCATCCTATGTTCTCGCTAATCCATAGATAGGTAACTGACATAAGGGAATGCTAAATCTAATTCCTCTTCCTCATGCTTCCCAACTTTCTAACTCTCCGACAATTCACAGTCAGAATTATAAATGAAACCATTCCCAGCCATATTGTCTTAGCAATTCTATATCGTTACCTCACATCCTCACCTGAAGCAAGTGAAATCACTTCACTGCGTCTACCTAGGGAGCTCAAATTATCTCATCCTCTACCTGGAGCAAGTGAAATCACATCACTGCGTCTACCCAGAAAATTCAATTACCTCATTCAATAATCATCATCATTATTCAATTACATCATCAACTCATATCATTAAGAATAGCTCTCAGTGTCAACCGACACCAGCATGAGGGACCTCTCAGTTGTACAAACAGAAGTAATACATGCAAGTAATACACAATAAGGTACAAGTAAAACAAGTAGCACATAATCAGGTAACATAGCATATATGATATAGCAATCCAAACCAAATAGGCAAACCCAAACAATTCAAACATATGCAAATGATGTATGTCTGCCCTATGACTGATGAGTCTCATATGTTGGTTATAGAGCCAACCCGACAAGTCCTGGTAGCTAACCATTGGACAGTCCCTCTGTCGTGCATCCTCAGCTCGAGTAATTCTCAATCATAAACATAATCATAATCATACAACAGCCACACTGGTGTTTATCCATGGGGACGAGCTTATCCGGAACTTTCATAGTGTCCGGCCATACTTACAATATAGGGTCAACAGAATCTCGGATCTCAACCTGAAGCAAGTGGAGCCGACCCACTGTATCTACCCAAGAAAATCTGAAACTCAGATAATTTCACAAATCTCAAATCAACCACAACTGGGAGCAAGTGGGGGCTAACCACTGCATCTATCCCAAGAGTTGCAAACCAAACCCAGAGCAAGTGGACAAATGCCATTGCATCTACCTAAACAGGTATATCTCACCACATCCCAGAGCAAGTGGGGTGAAACCACAACCCCTGCATCCACCCAAGGAGCCTCTATACTAACTAACTTGGAGCAAGCGGGGTGCAACCACAACTCTTGCATCTACCCAGGAAGTATGTTCTCATATGCCCAGGAGGAACCAAAGAGGGGATCCTAACCTCCCACCATCTCGCTGGTGGTGATTTTACAATACTAAGAGGAACAAGGAAGGGGATCTTCACCTTCCTTCATCTCTCTGGGGTCGCACTTTCGAGAAAGAGAGCTTAAGATAAATCAATCATTCAAAGCCATATTTTCATTTCCAACTGTAAACTAATATTTTTCATAGCCATCTGGCTCATAACATAACCCAAAACCAGCCAATAATCATTATTAAATGCAGCCATCTGGCTCACGGCATATACCGCACTTCCATCATCACCCTCAGCAACTCATACAGTCATCTTTAATCATAATTCATCATTACTCTCCCTGTACTTCACCCTCAAGCTACCATTCTTCTTAGTCCCTTCTCATTTCTAGGCCTACTATAAGGCTTTAAGACTTAAAGGGTGAGAATGGAGGCTTGAAAGTCTGAAATTCGGCTTTGAAAACTCAAAATCAACTTTTGCTGAAAATAGGGTTACGCGTGTGCGTCGCCCATGCATACGCGTAGAAGGTGGAAATGTAGAGTGATGCGTGAGCGTCACCCATGCGCACACGTGAAAGTCAGAAAAGCAGAGTGATGCGTGCGCTTCAGCCGCGCGTACGCGTGGATGCGTTTTGTGCTCCTCGCACAAAACCAGCACAGTACCAGTGCAAATATCTGGATTTTCTGTGAGGTGTTCGCATCAGTGCAGCAATGCGTATGCGTCGGCTGGGCGCACGCGTGGGAGAGGAAAAATCGTGTGACGCATGCGCGTCGGAGTACGTTTTACAAAAAATTTTACTAAGTTAAAATGCTGCAGAATTACATTTTTATACCCCAAACTTCCAACACACATAATTTCTTCTATAAAATTCTTTTTTCAACCATTCTTGAACCGTTGAAAAGATCGTTGAATAAACTTTCATAAAAATCCAATTATGAAGAATTCTAAACTCCGTGGACCGAGTTACGGACCGCCAAAGTTGGTCAAAAATCGGTTTTTACCCAAAAATAGAAATCACCAATTTTTCCAATGTTCACAAGCCAAATTCATTTACACTCATCCAAATGACCACAACCCAATCACATTCACATAATTACACTCAACCACAATCAAACCTACCTCATCTACATAATTTCACCCAAAACTATCAAATTTCCACACCTCATTTCCTCAAACCTTATTATTCAATAACCAAACCAATTATTCACACATTCAATATCTAAAATCCATCCAATCTCTTATATCATCACAATACACACATCTACTTACCTTCTTAACCTCTTTCTGGCCTCTGGCCCAAAATTCACAGCCTCCGGCCCAAATTCACAATTTAAATGCATATTCCACAAACCAATACGCATTCATCAAATTCTCAACACAACAAACATATAAATCACACAATTCTCAATCCAATCATTAATTTACATTACATATCAACTATGCATATTAGTACCAACCATTTACACAATTCAAACTTAATTCTAGGGCGTCTAGCTTAGGAATTCTCATCACACCACATGATACTTAAATAAAACTTAAACTGTACCTCTTGTAGCCAAAATAATTGAGCTTCTTCTTGGAAGTCTACACCAACCCTTAGCTCCAATCCTCACCAAACCTCCTCAAACAACACCAACCTCCCAATTGCGCACCAAAATCACCCAATACTCTAACATAATCAATTTTCACACTTATAATCAACCTAGGGTTTATGAAATTGATAAATTACAAGGGTTAGAGGGTTCCTTACCTTAACCCATGAAATTAGTTGATGGAACTCACCAATGACTCATACTAGAGCACTCCTAAACAACCAAAATCACAAGATTTCCTCAAAATCCAAATCAAATTCAAATTTAAAGAGGAAAACAAAAACTGGACAGAGGACAGTGGGATACTCACCACAAAACTTAGATAGAATTGTAGAGGATGAGAAGAGCGACACGTGGCTGTAAACGACTCGTCAATTGGAGTTTCGGAGAGAAAGTTATGGTGATTTGAAGTTTGATGAAGTTAGGATTTTCTCTCTTCTCCCTCTCATCTCCATTTCAGTGCCCCTACCCTCTTCCTTTAGGGTAAATGAACTGAAATTCTTATAACTAATTTTATATATGTTGGATCTTGGGTCCACTTGGGCCCAGTTCACTTGGTTTAGTCCGTTGGTCCAATTTTGGGCCAAAACCTCTAAGATTAGAGTTTTAAATTGCATTTTAAATATTTTTACCTTCCCTAATTATAAATCCTAATTTCTTAGCCTTATTCACTTATAATTAGTTTTTTTCGCTGCAGTACCAAACAGATCTCAGTCGGTATTGCCGGTCAAAATTCCAGTGCGCGTTTTTACGCAGAAAACTATGTTTTCTGACTCAGAAAAATCTACTGAGTCCAAATATCATATTTAAATTATCAAATTCTGATTGCTAAATTTTCTAACCATATTTACTTCTATTTAATTTATTATTTAATTAGTTATGGTTTGACCGAGTTTTACATATATTCTCTCTTTTCTCTTGAAAAATGATTGAATTATTTTCATATTTGGCATTTTTAGCTTAACTTCAACTATCTTGCAAAAAAAATTAATTGTATATATATTTAAAAAAAACCATTAAATTTATTGAGCAATGACAAAGGATAAATGTCAGTTAAAATTTTTTTTAAAGGATTTTTAACTCAAGTATCGCGAGTATAGTCTAAAATGAAAAGAGATCCCCAATCAAAGTTTAGAAGAATGTCACAACAATCAAATCAATTACTGGGAGTAGAATTTCGGGCCGTTGTTTCTAGGAATTGCCATAAGGTGCACATCATTGATTAGGAGTTTTTTGGAGAATTTTGAGTTCAATGCGAAAAAAGTAAAGTGACTAGAATTTAAAGCAATGAGCAACTAACAATTAAATTAAAGGAACTAAGACTATCAATCAACAATTAATTAACTACTAAGTATGCAATAGAAAGATAGCAATAGCAACAACATATACCTAAATGCAAGGAATCAAGTTAAGAGAATTAAGGAATCAAAGTCAACAAGAAAAATGACAATTAATCAATATAGAAAATCTTGGCTACAGGTGAGAATTAGACTCTCTCTCCTCATTACATTCCTTAAATGTGATGATAATTGCCTATTGCTCTACTCACTTAGTTATCCTCTAACAATTGAAGAAAAGTCAAGTGAACAAAATCAATTCTAATCCACAAGTCCTAGTAAAATCCTAGTGAAAGACTATATTTAGTGGAGTTCAAGCCAACTAGCAATATTCAATTACTAATCAACACTAAATTATTACAATTGAAGAGTCTCTAATTACTCAACCACAAGGCCAAGAAAGAAAATCTACTTCATAGTTAAAAGTGACATTTCCTCAAACACTTGGTGAGCAATGACAAAAAAATCATAAAATTGAAAAAAAAATCCAAATTAAAGATACCCACTATCAATAATCACCAATAACAATTCAAATAATACAAATAGAATATGAAAAACCTCAATACATTACTAGAATCCAAATCCAACAAGATCCAAAATCGTAATTCAAAATAACTAAAATTGCAAGAGTGCTAAGTAAAATTAGAGAAGAGAAAATACAATTAGAGTAATAAAAACTAAAATTAACAAGAGGCTAATCCATAGATTAAAGTGAAAATGAACAAGCAATACTAAAACCTAGAGAAAAGGAAGAGTTTCTCATCTCTAAAACTCAAAATTATGTAAAAATTAAACTAATGGAAGGTGTGTTCAAGCATCCTTCACCCCAGCCTTTAATCTTCGAATTGGGCTTGAAACTGGGACAAAAAGAACTCAAAAATCATCCCTAACGTGTTTCCTTCAATGAGGCACGTGCTAGCATTCCCGCATATGCATCAGTGTGGTCCGCGTATGCAGACGAGGAAAAATGAAGGATGCGTACGCACGGCTTCAATGATGCGCACACATGGATGTAGAAATTCAGAATCTTCATTTCTTCATGATTTTCTATCTTGCTTACTCATTTTTCCATCTCTTCCAATCTAACCTTGATTCCTATGACCTGAAATCACTTAACAGATACATCAACGCATCGAATGGAAGTTAAGAGAATTAAAATTAACATTTTTGGAGGCTAAAAAGCATGTTTTTGTAATTAAGTACAATTTGAAAAAAAATCACAAAGGTATGCTATTTTAATGAATAAATGTGAGTTTATGTGATGAAATTCATTCAATTCAGTTCAAAATTTATCATCAAATATGAATTCATCAAGCAATAACAAATAATTTTAGAAACACAAATGTATAATAACCAAAAATAAAGTTGTTGATTTATCTTATTATTTTTTGTTCCAAGTCTCACCCAAAAATAACTCTATTAAGTTTTGCTCTCACTTTAATATTCGAATACTTTCCATTCAAAAAAATAAATTAATTAATTCAAATAATAATATAAATAATACTTGACATTATTATTAACTTAAAAAAATTGAGATATATCTCTTTGAGTCTTTGTTGTGTATCTAATAGTTAATATTACACTATCCGCTTCAAATCTTCAATGATTTTTTTTCATTATATGTCTTGCCAGTCTTGGTATGGAAAGAGAATTGAAATGAAAAGATAAAAAGTCTACACTAATCTATAATGGAAGCCACTAGGAGAGAAAAATATGTGCTGGCAGTGCTCTTGTGATGGTTTGAATTTGATAGAATAGAGAACTAGCCATTATGTATCAATTACAATTTTTTTGGGAGATAGACTATTTTAATTAATAATATGAGCTACTGGACTAGTATAATAGCATTGTTTTTATTAGGAATGTACATTAAAAAATTAAAATATGGTTAACTAATTAAAAAATTATAATCACATTTTGGTTAACTAATTTAACAAAATGATTTTAAAACTATATCCAGTTTTTTTAAAATTGGTTAACCAAAACTAAATTAAAAAAATCAATTTTTAACCGATTAACCAAAACCAAAACTAAATTTAAAAAAATTTTAATTTTAATTTTTTAAATTACAAACTCAATTAAAAAAATAGTTTTTTTAAAAATCGGATTTTTGTCTAAAAAATGTTTTTTTGTCCAAAAACTGGTTTTTATCCAAAAATCAGTTTTATTTTTCTAAAAACAGTTTTTATTCAAAAATTAATTTTTTTAAATTGGTTTTTATTTTTATAACCGGTTAAAATTTGATTTTTAAATTTTATAACCGGTTAATAACCAGTTTTATCGTATAAAACTAATTTGGTTAATTAACTAAGATTAAATTTTTGGTTAATAAAAAAATAGGTTTGATTTTTAGATTAACTAAATCATGTACAACCCTAATTTTTATTAATTATTAGAATGAACTATTTGTTAATAAGAGCCAATAAACAATAGCTCAATACATATTTCTGATTTTAGTTGGACTTTAATTTACAAAGTTCTAAAATATATTTTTTTAATTTAATATCATATATAAAAAATATTTAATATTATTTACTACTATTAATTTTTTAAAAAAATCTTTGGGAGGACCATGGCCACTTTAGACTCCTTGTCATTCCGCCACTGTTAAATACATTGTTTATATTAATTAAAAAAAGATTTAAAAACATGTAAAATTTATTATTTTTTATCAGTACTTTTAATTATTAGTTCAATTCCTTTATTTCAACAATTCAACAATATATTTTTAGTCTATACTTTTAAATAGTATTATTGACTAATTTTGACAAAAAACAAAAAAATAAATTATTAATCCGCTATCATTTTTCATTAATAAATAATATCTGCGTATCTATAAAAAATTATCTACATCCAATAGTTACTATCTATAAATAACTAGTATAAAAAAAATTAACAAAGTGTTACAAATAGTATTTTTTTAAATAATTTTGTATCTTTA
>NC_029772.3:41815990-41816359 GCF_000817695.3 Arachis duranensis | reverse complement strand
ATTTTATTGAAATAAAATCAAAAGGAAATTTTATAGAGATTAAAAAAAATATAGTTTATATTATTAAAATTTATTTATTTTTTTCGGCATATATATCTATCTAGTCGAACTTACAACACTAAATTTTAACATGAGATACATATATAAAATTAAATATGCAATTTGTCTAAAAATAGACATTTTTTATATGTCATTCAAAATATAATTCATATATAAATCGATAGAAAAGCAAAATTTCCCATAACATAGGACTCCTTACAAGAATAGCCCTGATAGTAAAATCATTTAAAAAAATAAAGAGAGGGGAAAAAGTCTCTTTATCACAAGTTCAATTTGTAGAGGCGGGTGGAGATTGGAAATCACCCCTTT